>NW_028156545.1:0-25000 GCF_964263955.1 Coregonus lavaretus
TTTCAAATGTAATATTATGTCTATATACAGTAGTGTGCCATTTCTTATTTTTCAAAGGACTCAACAACCTAATTTAAAAGGGCAGTCGACTGGGACTTACATTTTGCAGTTGGAACTGTAAAGTTTTTGAACCAACCAGTCAAAACGTAGTAGAGTACTTCATAATATTCAACATATGGGAACACAGATTGCTTTCTTACAAGAGACCTATCTGAGAGTTTCAGATCACTTTAGATGGTGAAAAGGCTGGGTAGCCAACTTTACCACTTTTCAAAATAAATGGAGGGGAGCTGCATTTCTGATACACAAACCCCTGCCCTTTGTTTCATCCATAGTTGTTTCAGATGCAGAATCTATAATTCTCCACAATACTAGCTGTCTGTTCTAGTAGTTACTATACTAGCTGTCTGTTCTAGTAGTTACTAGTTGTCTGTTCTAGTAGTTATTGTACTAGTTGTCTGTTCAGACAGTTATTTAGTGCCTTGGTCTTTGCCTTGTGGAAAGATATTCAGTTTCTCTTCCAACATTGCAGTCCCTGAGAGCATGGATGCTGAAACACGGAACAAAAAGCATGAACACTGCCGTATCAAATCCTTTTCAAACATAATCTCTTCTTTTGCATCTCTTACAATACTTGTTTGTTCCATGTTCCTTCTTCAGTGAGAAAAATATGTGTGTAATGTGGTATATATCTTTGTCATGGTGGAGCTGGGAATTGAACCATCATGACAGTATCTTAATTCACAGGAAGGGGACGACGGCACAGCATGACGAGAACTCTGCCCTCACAACATTTGCTAACTTTATTTGGCCTTGCTGCAAGCTGGGACATTCTAGAGTACCCTAAGACCCTGGTAACATTCTAGAGAACCCTAGGAGCCTTTTAACATTCTAGAGAACCTAGAACCCAGGTAACGTTCTAGAGAACCTAGAACCGTTGTAACATTCTAGAGAACCCTAAGACCTTGGTAACATTCTAGAGAATCTAGAACCCTGGAAACATTCTAGAGAACCCTAGGACCCTGGTACCCTGGTAACACCGCAGTAACGTTCTAGAGAACCTAGGACCCTGGTAACATTCTAGAGAACCTAGAACCCTGGTAACATTCTAGAGAACCCTAAGACCCTGGTAACATTCTAGAGAACGCAGAACCCTGGTAACATTCTAGAGAACGTAGAACCCTGGTAACATTCTACAGAACGTAGAACCCTGGTAACATTCTAGAGAACCTACCACCCTGGTAACATTCTAGAGAACCTAGAACCCTTGTAACATTCTAGAGAACCTAGGACCCTGGTAACATTCTAGAGAACCTAGAACCCTGGTAACATTTTCAGAGAACCCTAGACCCCTGGTAACATTCAAGAGAACCCTAAGACCCTGGTAACATTATAGAGAACCTAGAACCCAGGTAACATTCTCAGAGAACCCTAGGAGCCTTTTAACATTCTAGAGAACCTAGAACCCAGGTAACGTTCTAGAGAACCTAGAACCGTTGTAACATTCTAGAGAACCCTAAGACCTTGGTAACATTCTAGAGAATCTAAAACCCTGGAAACATTCTAGAGAACCCTAGGACCCTGGTACCCTGGTAACACCGCAGTAACATTCTAGAGAACCCAGGTAACATTCTCAGAGAACCCTAGACCCCTGGTAACATTCTAGAGAACCTAGAAACCTTGTAACATTCTAGAGAACCTAGAACCCTGGTAACATTCTAGAGAACCTAGATCCCAGCCAGGCAATCTCCATAGACAAACATTAGCATACTTACTGAAGAGCTCAGTGTCATTCAACGTGGCACCGTCATAGGATGCCACCTTTCCAACAAGTCAGTTTATCACATTTCTGCCCTGGTAGAGCTGCCCCGGTCAACCGTAAGTACTGTTATTGTGAAGTGGAAACGTCTAGGAGCAACAACGGCTCATCCACAAAGTGGTAGGCCACACAAGCTCACAGAACGGCACCATCGAGTGTTGAAGCGCTTAGAGCGTAAAAATGGTCTCTCCTCGGTTGCAACACTCACTAACCAGTTCCAAACTGCCTCTGGAAGCAACATCAGCACATGATCTGTTCATCGGGAGGCTTCATGAAATGGGTTTCCATGGCCGAGCTGCCGCATACAAGCCTATGATCACCATGCAGCATACGGTATACAATAACATTCTAGACGCTTCTGTACTTTCAACTTTGTGGCAACAGTTTGGGGAAGGACCTTTCCTGTTTCAGCATGACAATGCCCCCGTGCACAAAGTGAGGTCCATACAGAAATGGTTTGTCGAGATCGGTGTGGAAGGACTTCACTGGACTGCACAGATCCCTGACCTCAACCCCATCTAATGCCTTTGGGATGAATTGGAATGCCGACTGCGAGCCAGGCCTAATCGACCGACATCAGTGCTCAACCTCGCTAATGCTCTTGTGGCTGAATGGAAGCAAGTCCTCGCAGCAATGTTCCAGGATCTAGTGGAAAGCCATCCCTCTTCAGCTATTAACACGAGCTGTCCTCCCCAATTAAGGTGCCACCAACCTCCTGTGGTGTATGTGTGTGTGTGTGTGTGTGTGTGTGTGTGTGTGTGTGTGTGTTCTCACCGTGTTTGAAGACCACCACCTGCGTGTCTCCCACCTCGTCCAGGTAGAGTCTCCCACCTCGTCCAGGTAGAGTCTCCCACCTCGTCCAGGTAGAGTCTCCCACCTCGTCCAGGTAGAGTCTCCCACCTCGTCCAGGTAGAGTCTCCCACCTCGTCCAGGTAGAGTCTCCCACCTCGTCCAGGTAGAGTCTCCCACCTCGTCCAGGTAGAGTCTCCCACCTCGTCCAGGTAGAGTCTCCCACCTCGTCCAGGTAGTGTCTCCCACCTCGTCCAGGTAGAGTCTCCCACCTCGTCCAGGTAGAGTCTCCCACCTTGTCCAGGTAGAGTCTCCCACCTCGTCCAGGTAGAGTCTCCCACCTCGTCCAGGTAGAGTCTCCCACCTCGTCCAGGTAGAGTCTCCCACCTCGTCCAGGTAGTGTCTCCCACCTCGTCCAGGTAGAGTCTCCCACCTCGTCCAGGTAGAGTCTCCCACCTCGTCCAGGTAGAGTCTCCCACCTCGTCCAGGTAGAGTCTCCCACCTCGTCCAGGTAGAGTCTCCCACCTCGTCCAGGTAGAGTCTCCCACCTCGTTCAGGTAGTCACGGTCACAGTGGCTCATCTCCTCTGGAGTGGGAGGGGTCTGGGGAGAGAAGGGACAGGAAGAGGAGGGATGGTTAGACCATATGACGCTCTTTTTTTTTTTTTTTTTTTTTCATCTTGAGTTGATCAAGGCATCTATTACCGGCTAACAGAAGCCTTGGTCCCTGGAGATGTCACCAACAGTGTTGACAGATGCAGCTCAGTTAGTGAGGGAAGGTTGTCACAGCTCTGGAACTCTGGGGTCTACAGAACAACGCTCAGGTCTCTCTGGGTCTACATAACAACACTCAGGTCTCTCTGGGGTCTGCAGAACAACGCTCAGGTCTCTCTGGGGTCTACAGAACAACGCTCAGGTCTCTCTGGGGTCTACATAACAACACTCAGGTCTCTCTGGGGTCTGCAGAACAATGCTCAGGTCTCTCTGGGGTCTGCAGAACTATGCTCAGGTCTCTCTGGGGTCTGCAGAACAACGCTCAGGTCTCTCTGGGGTCTACATAACAACGCTCAGGTCTCTCTGGCGTCTGCAGAACAACGCTCAGGTCTCTCTGGGGTCTGCAGAACAACGCTCAGGTCTCTCTGGGGTCTACAGAACAACGCTCAGGTCTCTCTGGGGTCTACATAACAACACTCAGGTCTCTCTGGTGTCTGCAGAACAACGCTCAGGTCTCTCTGGGGTCTACAGAACAACGCTCAGGTCTCTCTGGGGTCTACAGAACAACGCTCAGGTCTCTCTGGGGTCTGCAGAACTATGCTCAGGTCTCTCTGGGGTCTGCAGAACAACGCTCAGGTCTCTCTGGGGTCTGCAGAACAATGCTCAGGTCTCTCTGGGGTCTGCAGAACAACGCTCAGGTCTCTCTCTGCCTGTTTGGTGTGTGTGGCATGGGTGTATGAGTGCATGCACACACACACACACATAAACACACACACACACACACACACACACACACACACACCCACACACATAAACACACACACACACACACAAATTAATGAATTATTCTGTGTTTGATAGTCATATCCGTGGCTGTCCTAAACACATTAAGGCTGTATGATTTAAGAGCAGATCTGAGAAACTAACATTTACTGGTTACACTCCTCCCACCTGATACCCTGCTTGCCAGGGTTTTAGATTCTCTAATGATGAATATCTGTGGATTATTGCTCTGCTAGAACAATGCCAGGGTTCTAGATTCTCTAAGGATGTGTTCTAGATTATCTGTGGAATATTGCCAGGTTCCTAGGTTCCCTCTATAGAGTATTGCCATTATTCTAGTGTTTTGCGGTTCGGACCATGATTGTGTGGAAAGCAGGAAGTGTACGTTGCTGTGTTATGGTTATGTAGACCAGTGGCGGCTCCTGAAAAAATTCTCAGGGGGGGCAATTTTTCTGATGATTTAGGTGACCTACACACATTTTATAAAAGATATGTCCAGCAACAACATGAAGACAGGGGCAGCATATAAGTCAATGCCAGAAGCATTTATTGACTGATCTCAAAAGTGTTGGCTTACAAAAGCAAAATAAGTTATCACAGTAAAAATAATCAAGGGTGTTCTTTCACATTCCTCAACACTGCATAAACAATATGCATTTCCATAAACAAATGAAATATCAGCTGAAAATACAGCATCTTGGTATTTGTTCAGATTGCAGGATCAACAAGAGCTTTTACCACATTTTTTGCCTCATGGTTGAATTGGAAATATGTGCACCTGAGCATAATTCACAACAAGCAAGCAGGAGCTTTTGATAGAGGCTACTGAAAACATTGATGCAAGTTATTGGTAATAAGACATTTTTATAGACTTCCATATTCTGCCCTCTTGTATAGATTTGTGAAAATGAACAGTGATAGACATTTTGCCTGAAAACAGAATTTGAAAATAATTTCTAGAAAAGGTAAACACAGCTATCTGTATGGCTTTGTAAAAATGAACAACCATATTCTGGCCAATTGTATAGATTTGTAAATATGAACAACCATATTCTGGCCAATTGTATAGATTTGTAAAAATGAACATGAACAGATTATTTTATTTTTGTAACTTTTTTTTAAATGAAAAATAACTATTTTAAACAACATCAACTGTGAACTGATTTGGGCATGTGTGTGTTAAAGAGACAGACAGGGAGGGACAAAGAGAGAGAGAGGCTACATTACTTGTACTGAAACTGTTCTCTTCTCTCTTTCAATGCAGCAAAGCGGTCAATGACTTTCTCATTGAAATCAGGCATGCTGAGGACTAGTTCCCTCTCCATGGAAAGCATGGCCAGTGCATTCAGACGTTCCTGGCCCATTGAATTTCGCAGGAATGTCTTAACTCGTGTCAAATTTGAGAAACATCTCTCAGCTTCAGCTGTTGTCATGGGAGTAGTTATGAGGATGTTCAACAGAGTCACAGTCTCAGAGAACGTCTCCTGGAGGTTGTAGCTCATGAGAACCTGGTACAGTGCCAGTGCACCACAGTTTGACTTTCTCGTCGTCGGCAAAAAGACCGTTCAGTCTCTCCAAAAGCACTGGCGATTGAGACTGAGGTTGATTCCGAGATGGGAAGGAACTCAAAAAAGTGCTCCTGCACTTTGTGGTTGCTATCTATGTACCTCAGCACAAGCACCAGCTGTGTCTGTGTAGAAACGTCCGTGGTCTCGTCAGCTTGGATAGCTACGAAGTTCGCCGACTTCACCTCCTCCACAATATGTTCCCTCATGACCGCTAGCATACACTCCAGTAGCTCGTTTTGAATGGTCTTTGATGTGAACTTCTTTCAAAGAGACAATCGAGTTGCACTGAACTCTAGCCATCTTGATAGTAGTACGTGAATTGATTGACGCTGCTACCCGCTCTTTTCTTAGTTACGTTCATGGTTATGTTACGTATGACGAAAGCGCGTAAGTGCAAGCCCTCCCAGAACCCATAGAGATTGTATTGAAAGCTCTGATAATTGAAAAAAAAAATGTTTTACATGAGAGTCTATGAGATACTTCTGGGGCGATTTTCAACCTGACTGAAATCGCCCCAAAAGGGGCGGGGCCATTTGAAGCACGACTTTAGCCTGATTGGGTATTTAGTGGCAGATCAGACGTCTAGATTAGAACACTGATAACTACTGTTGCCGTGATATAATTGATTAGAAAAAAAATCCCTTCCTTTTCCCGTTTGGCAGTGCATCGCCCATATCGCCCTAATGAACACACCGCCCCTGATGTAGACCATACATAGTGTACAAAATGGTAGAAATGTGGTAAATATTGTAATATGGTATAAAGATGATAGATAAAGATGAGTTAGATTTTATTCTGCCTAGAGACAGGGAAGTGACTCACCAATGTCATAGCAGGAAATGGAGTAGCCAATTTCAAACGCTGAGTATATCTGCCATACAGAGGTCAATTAAACTGACCCCACCCACGGGCAAAGAGATAGAGAGACGGAGAGGGAGAGAGAGAGGATAAAGAGAGAGAAGAGAGGGGGGTAAGAGAGGGAGTAGAGAGAGCAGGAAGAGGATGAGAGAGAGAGAGCAGGAAGAGGATGAGACAAATACATTTTCCTCAGGGAGTGTCAATGAGGACATGAGAGAAGAGAGTTGGATGGAGGGGGAGGAGGGGAGGGAGGGAGGGAGAGGAGGGGAGAGAGGAAGGAGAGGAGGAAGAGGAGGAAGGGAGAGGATGGGAGAGAGGAAGGAGAGGAGGAGGAGGGAGGGAGGGTAGGAGGGAGGGAACGAGCGAGGGAGGAGAAAGGAGAGGAAGGGAGGGGAGAGATGGAGGGGAGAGAGAAGGGAGGGAGAGAGGAACGAGAGGAGGAAGAGGAGGGAGGGAGGGAGGTGAGAGAGGAAGGGGAGCAGGAAGAGGAGGGTAGGAGAGGAGGGGAGAGAGGAAGGAGAGGAGGAGGAGGGGTGGAGGAGGAGGGGTGGAGGGAGGGAGGGAGGGAGGGAGGGAGGGAGGGAGGGAGGAGAGGAGGAAGAGGAGGGAGGGAGGGGATAGAGGAAGGAGAGGAGGAAGAGGAGGGAGGGAGGGGAGAGAAGAAGGAGAGGAGGGAGGGAGGGAGGGAGGAGGGAGGGAGGGAGGGAGGGAGGGAGGGAGGGAGGGAGGGAGGGAGGGAGGGAGGGAGGGCATGAGAGAGATGGAGGAGAAGAGAGAGAGGAGTTGAGGTGAGGTGAGGCGACGTGAGGTGCTAATTTTACCCACTGAGATGAACAGAGGACAGCTGCCCACACACACACACACACGTTGGTATCTCAGACAGGAAGGATGTGTCTACAGTAGTTTGTTGTTTATTTGTACAGTTCTCACATCTGTAGATCAGTTCTCACATCTCTAGATCAGTTCTCATATCTGTAGATCAGTTCTCACATCTGTAGATCAGTTCTCATATCTGTAGATCAGTTCTCACATCTGTAGATCAGTTCTGACATCTGTAGATCAGTTTTGACATCTGTAGATCAGTTCTGACAAATGAGCAGGTTTTCAGGAAAACGGATCCAGAACAGTAGATAAAAAAAAGAGAGAGAAGACATGAGAGACGGAGAGGAGGGAAAGAGATGGTAAGGAGAGAGGGAGAGAGAGATAGATAGATGGTGAATCACTAAAACAATACAGAAATACACTACGGAAAAAGAAGGAACAGCATGTCAGAAATCAGCTCAATATAATTGAAGAATCCATAGACTCTAACCACTTCTGGGAAAATTGGAAAACACTAAACAAACAACAACACGAAGAGCTATCTATCCAAAACGGAGATGTATGGGTAAACCACTTCTCCAATCTTTTTGGCCCTATAACAGAGAACAAACAGCAAAAAAATATACATGATCAAATGCAATTCTTAGAATCAACTATTAAAGACTACCAGAACCCACTGGATTCTCCAATTACATTGAATGAACTACAGGATAAAATACAAACCCTCCAACCCAAAAAGTCCTGTGGTGTTGATGGTATCCTCAATGAAATGATAAAATATACAGACCACAAATTTCAATTAGCTATACTTAAACTCTTTAACATCATCCTTAGCTCTGGCATCTTCCCCAACATCTGGAACCAAGGACTGATCACCCCAATCCACAAAAGTGGAGGCAAATTTGACCCCAATAACTACCGTGGGATATGCGTCAACAGCAACCTTGGGAAAATCCTCTGCATTATCATTAACAGCAGACTAGTTCATTTCCTCAGTGAAAACAATGTACTGAGCAAATGTCAAATTGGCTTTTTACCAAATTACCGTACGACAGACCACGTATTCACCCTGCACACCCTAATTGACAAACAAACAAACCAAAACAAAGGCAAAGTCTTCTCATGCTTTGTTGATTTCAAAAAAGCTTTTGACTCAATTTGGCATGAGGGTCTGCTATACAAATTGATGGAAAGTGGGGTTGGGGGAAAAACATACGACATTATCAAATCCATGTACACAAACAACAAGTGTGCGGTTAAAATTGGCAAAAAACACACACATTTCTTTCCACAGGGCCGTGGGGTGAGACAGGGATGCAGTTTAAGCCCCACCCTCTTCAACATATATATCAACTAATTGGCGAGGGCACTAGAACAGTCTGCAGCACCCGGCCTCACCCTACTAGAATCTGAAGTCAAATGTCTTCTGTTTGCTGACGATCTGGTGCTTCTGTCACCAACCAAGGAGGGCCTACAGCAGCACCTAGATCTTCTGCACAGATTCTGTCAGACCTGGGCCCTGACAGTAAATCTCAGTAAGACAAAAATAATGGTGTTCCAAAAAAGGTCCAGTTGCCAGGACCACAAATACAAATTCCATCTAGACACCGTTGCCCTAGAGCACACAAAAAACTATACATACCTCGGCCTAAACATCAGCGCCACAGGTAACTTCCACAAAGCTGTGAACGATCTGAGAGACAAGGCAAGAAGGGCCTTCTATGCCATCAAAAGGAACATAAAATTTGACATACCAATTAGGATCTGGCTAAAAATACTTGAATCAGTTATAGAACCCATTGCCCTTTATGGTTCTGAGGTCTGGGGTCCGCTCACCAACCAAGAATTCACAAAATGGGACAAACACCAAATTGAGACTCTGCATGCAGAATTCTGCAAAAACATCCTCCGTGTACAACGTAAAACACCAAATAATGCATGCAGAGCAGAATTAGGCCAATACCCGCTAATTATCAAAATCCAGAAAAGAGCCGTTAAATTCTATAACCACTTAAAAGGAAGCGATTCCCAAACCTTCCATAACAAAGCCATCACCTACAGAGAGATGAACTTGGAGAAGAGTCCCCTAAGTAAGCTTGTCCTGGGGCTCTGTTCACAAACACAAACAAACCCCACACAGCCCCAGGACAACAACAACAACACAACTAGACCCAACCAAATCATGAGAAAACAAAAAGAGAATTACTTGACACATTGGAAAGAACAAACAAAAAACAGAGCAAACTAGAATGCTATTTGGCCCTAAACAGAGAGTACACAGTGGCAGAATACTTGCCCACTGTGACTGACCCAAACTTAAGGAAAGCTTTGACTATGTACAGACTCAGTGAGCATAGCCTTGCTATTGAGAAAGGCCGCCGTAGGCAGACCTGGCTCTCAAGAGAAGACAGGCTATGTGCACACTGCCCACAAAATGAGGTGGAAACTGAGCTGCACTTCCTAACCTCCTGCCAAATGTATGACCATATTAGAGACACATATTTCCCTCAGATTACAGCGATCCACAAAGAATTCGAAAACAAACCCAATTTTGATAAACTCCCTTATCTACTGGGTGAAAAACCACAGTGTGCCATCACAGCTGCACGATTTGTGACCTGTTGCCACAAGAAAAGGGCAACCAGTGAAGAACAAACACCATTGTAAATAAAACCCATATTTATGTTTATTTATTTTCCCATTTGTACTTTAACTATTTGCACATTGTTACAACACTGTATATATACATAATATGACATTTGAAATGTCTTTATTCTTTTGAAACTTCTGAGTGTAATGTTTACTGTTAATATTTATTGTTAATTTCACTTTTGTTTACTATCTACTTAACTTGCTTTGGCAATGTTAACACACGTTTCCCATGCCAATAAAGCCCTTAAATTGAATTGAAATTGAATTGAAATTGAATTGAGAGAGAGAGAGAGAGCAGCAGAGAAGGAGAAAACAGTGAGAGAAAGGAGAGAGAGAAGGGAGAGAGAGGACATGAAGGGAGAGAAAACTGAGAGAAAGCGAGAGAAAGAGGGGAGAGGGAGAGAGGAGATGGAGGGAGAGCATGCGTGCAGTAATGCTGGTGACAGGCCATGCTTCATGCAAAACCTCCATTAATAAAATATTCCTCCAGCAGCCCAGATCCCTTTCTCTCTGTCGATCTATCCCTCCCTCTCCTGCTCCTCCCTCTCTCTCCTGCTCCTCCTCTCTACCTCCTCCTCCCTCCCTCTCTCTCTCTCCCTCTCTCTCCTGCTCCTCCTCTCTACCTCCTCCTCCCTCCCTCTCTCTCCTCCTCCCTCCCTCTCTCTCCTGCTCCTCCTCTCTACCTCCTCCTCCCTCCCTCCCTCTCTCTCCTCCCTCCCTCTCTCTCTATCTCTCTCTCTCTCTCTCCTCCTCCCTCCCTCCCTCCATCTCTCTCTCTCTCTCTCTCTCTCTCTCTCTCTCTCTCTCTCTCTCTCTCTCTCTCTCTCTCTCTCTCTCTCCTCCTCCCTCCCTCCCTCTCTCTCTCCACTCTCCTCTCTCTCTCTCCACCTCACCTCCCTTGGTCTAGGTGTCTCAATTGTAAAATTGTGTCCTACCGGTTTTCATACATCCACATAACGGTCAAATATCTGCCTCTCACACAGGTGAACGTTTAGAGGGAGAAGAAGGAAGGAAGAGACAGATAAAGGGAAAGTGGTAGAGAGGGAAGAGTGGGGGGAGAGAGAGGGAAGAGAGAGGGAAGAGAGAGGGAAGAGAGAGGGAAGAGAGAGGGAAGAGAGAGGGAAGAGAGAGGGAAGAGAGAGGGAAGAGAGGGGGGAGAGACAAAGCACAGCGTAAAAAGCAATTTCTCTAAACTTCCCATGTAACTCAATGGAAATGGCGCAGTGGTCTAAGGCACTGCATCGCAGTGCTAGCTGTGCCACTAGAGATCCTGGTTCGTATCCAGGCTCTGTCGTAGCCGGCCGCGACCGGGAGACCCATGGGGTGGCACACAATTGGTCCAGGGTAGGGGAGGGAATGGCCGGCAGGGCTGTAGCTCAGTTGGTAGAGCATGGTGTTTGCAACGCCAGGGTTGTGGGTTCGATTCCAGTATAAAAAAAAATACAAAAAAACATGTATGCATTCACTAACTGTAAGTCGCTCTGGATAAGAGCGTCTGCTAAATGACTAAAATGTAAATGGAGGTGCTCTCCACTTCTATTGCAGGTTCAGGTCTCGGCTAGCCAGTCTAATGTAGGCTCTGGCATCGACTTGTAGGCCTGGGCACATGGGGTAGCTTATACCATGTTATATAACGGGTTGTTTGTATCCTGGATGCTGATTGGTTGATGTGCGGGCGTTGTGGGATAGAGGAAGGTGTTTGTGTGGGGTCAATCAGTACCTTGTGTAGAGGATGTCTGGGGGTCAATCAGTACCGTGTGCAGAGAATGTCTGGGGTCAATCAGTATCTTGTGTAGAGGATGTCTGGGGTCAATCAGTACCTTGTGCAGAGGATGTCTGGGGTCAATCAGTACCTTGTGTAGAGAATGTCTGGGGTCAATCAGTACCTTGTGTAGAGAATGTCTGGGGCTTTTGTGAGTTTTGTTTTTAAGTTTATCATAAATGACCTCCAGACCTGTCTGCTTTACCCCTTACTAGCAGAGCATTTCTCTGAGATACATTCTGGACCAGCAGATGATCCAATGTTAAGACACTTTAATGAATGACTTGTAAAACAGTGACAATAGAACATGATCAACATTAAAAGAGCTTAGTCTCGTTCAACATTACAACCGCTGCTGTCCTTTCTTGTAGATCTGCTCAGGATACCTTCCCCACTGTAACTAGTGGTGAAGTACACCACACAGGTATTTATACTCCTCCACTACCTCTGTCTTAACAACAGGAAGGTGGTCCATTTTTTCCTAAAGTCACTGTGCATCTCTTTGATATTTTTTTTGTGTTGATCACTAAGTGACAGTCAACACACCACTTCAAAAAGTTGTCGTGACTGTCCACGAGAATCCAAATAGGTCTGACCAGGTTTGCAATGAAGAACTTCAATCAGACCCCCTTTCACCTTCAGAGGGGGAGGAGGAAGGACTAGTGGTGATTAACGGCTCACGCCCTGTTGTAAATCAAAGGAGGACATTCAGGCTGCGCCCTCAAGATTAACCAAAGGAACGTTCTTCGTTTCAACAGACTTTTTCCCGCTGAAACTTTAACACGTTCAAAAGCGAATACTGGAATAATATTCTTAACGTAGAACCGTGAGGAATGGTCAGAGACGATCTATTGGACACTAAGGTCATTCTGTTTGTTATTTTGTGATGTCATTAACAATGTTATGAAGGAAATATTGTAACTTGGATAGTATACCCACTACATGTAGGAAGTTTCCATCCTAAACGTTGTGCATGTAATATCAAAAACGATGAAAGTATTTTTTGTTAAGAGAGGGATGTGATTTGAGAAGCTATGAGAGATAATTGTTTTCAATGAGCCAAGTCACGCCCAAAGTGAGGTCAGAGAGCGCGTCAGCCTGACGGAACCACCCCGTTTCGAGTGTATAAAGGAGGTATTATGAATTAACAGAACATTGAATCTCAACACGAGGTGGAGAGAATAAACTCACCTCCCCGGACAGTCACTGGCACGGCTGATATCACTGGTACGGCTGATTAGCTGTCCTAAGTAAAGTATCTTCGAAAGCTAATTTAAGTAGGCCCATCCAATTACTCTGCTCAAGCCATCCTGTTACGCTACGCCCATCACCCCACTGGGAATCATCAATACGGCTGGTTAACCTCTCTTCAACGAAGCATCTTCAAGAGCGAATGGAAGGAAGATCAACTCTGTAGTTCTGTTCAGGGCTACACGACAACTCATCGGAGACCGGACAACTAGGAAGAAGAGAACAACAGTAGAAGACTGGTTGGAACCTGTTTGGACAATCAGAGCCTTACAAGCGCGCTGCGAGAAGGCCCAACTCCCTTTCCAGGGCGGTCCTGTCCACCGAGAGAGATACACGGCGAACTAAGACATTTCACGTAAATACATTCATGATTTCTTACTCAAATTGGGCGGTGGTTCATGTGCCAAGTACATGGGTACTGTAGGTGAGAGAAGTTTCTGAATGTATCACGGTGTCTCTGTCCCTCTCTTTCTTCCTCTCCATCTCTTCTTTAACAAGCAGCCATGTTGTTGTCATTCCACTAGGGACCTGTTTTCTCCAGTCAATAACCGCTCTGTTTATAATGTCTGTTATCTATCCTTTACCCCTAACTACAGTATACTGCTGCTACTGTCTATTATCTATCCTGTTGTCTAGTCACTTTACCCCTACCTACAGTATACTGCTGCTACTGTCTATTATCTATCCTGCTGTCTAGTCACTTTACCCCTACCTACAGTATACTGCTGCTACTGTCTATTATCTATCCTGTTGTCTAGTCCCTTTACCCCTACCTACAGTATACTGCTGCTACTGTCTATTATCTATCCTGTTGCCTAGTCACTTTACCCCTACCTACAGTATACTGCTGCTACTGTCTATTATCTATCCTGTTGTCTAGTCACTTTACCCCTACCTACAGTATACTGCTGCTACTGTCTATTATCTATCCTGTTGTCTAGTCCCTTTACCCCTACCTACAGTATACTGCTGCTACTGTCTATTATCTATCCTGTTGTCTAGTCACTTTACCCCTACCTACAGTATACTGCTGCTACTGTCTATTATCTATCCTGTTGTCTAGTCACTTTACCCCTACCTACAGTATACTGCTGCTACTGTCTATTATCTATCCTGTTGTCTAGTCACTTTACCCCTACCTACAGTATACTGCTGCTACTGTCTATTATCTATCCTGTTGCCTAGTCACTTTACCCCTACCTACAGTATACTGCTGCTACTGTCTATTATCTATCCTATTGCCTAGTCCCTTTACCCCTACCTACAGTATACTGCTGCTACTGTCTATTATCTATCCTGTTGTCTAGTCACTTTACCCCTACCTACAGTATACTGCTGCTACTGTCTATTATCTATCCTGTTGCCTAGTCACTTTACCCCTACCTACAGTATACTGCTGCTACTGTCTATTATCTATCCTGTTGTCTAGTCACTTTACCCCTACCTACAGTATACTGCTGATACTGTCTATTATCTATCCTGTTGTCTAGTCCCTTTACCCCTACCTACAGTATACTGCTGCTACTGTCTATTATCTATCCTGTTGTCTAGTCACTTTACTCCTACCTTCCAGTATACTGCTGATACTGTCTATTATCTATCTTGTTGTCTAGTCCCTTTACCCCTACCTACAGTATACTGCTGCTACTGTCTATTATCTATCAATCAATCAATCAATTTTATTTTATATAGCCCTTCGTACATCAGCTAATATCTCGAAGTGCTGTACAGAAACCCAGCCTAAAACCCCAAACAGCTAGTAATGCAGGTGTAGAAGCACGGTGGCTAGGAAAAACTCCCTAGAAAGGCCAAAACCTAGGAAGAAACCTAGAGAGGAACCAGGCTATGAGGGGTGGCCAGTCCTCTTCTGGCTGTGCCGGGTGGAGATTATAACAGAACCATGCTAAGATGTTCAAAAATGTTCATAAGTGACAAGCATGGTCAAATAATAATCAGGAATAAATCTCAGTTGGCTTTTCATAGCCGATCATTAAGAGTTGAAAACAGCAGGTCTGGGACAGGTAGGGGTTCCATAACCGCAGGCAGAACAGTTGAAACTGGAATAGCAGCAAGGCCAGGCGGACTGGGGACAGCAAGGAGTCACCACGGCCGGTAGTCCCGACGTATGGTCCTAGGGCTCAGGTCTCTCAGTTGGCTTTTCATAGCCGATCATTAAGAGTTGAAAACAGCAGGTCTGGGACAGGTAGGGGTTTCGTAACCGCAGGCAGAACAGTTGAAACTGGAATAGCAGCAAGGCCAGGCGTACTGGGGACAGCAAGGTGTCAGCATGCCCGGTAGTCCTGACGTATGGTCCTAGGGCTCAGGTTCTCAGAGAGAAAGAGAGAACGAGAGAATTAGAGAGAGCATACTTAAATTCACACAGGACACTGGATAAGACAGGAGAAGTACTCCAGGTATAACCAACTAACCCCAGCCCCCCGACACATAAACTACTGCAGCATAAATACTGGAGGCTGAGACAGGAGCGGTCCGGAGACACTGTGGCCCCATCCGAAGAAACCCCCGGACAGGGCCAAACAGGAAGGATATAACCCCACCCACTCTGTAAAAACACAGCCCCCGCACCACTAGAGGGATATCCTCAACCACCAACTTACAATCCTGAGACAAGGCCGAGTATAGCCCACAGAGGTCTCCACCACAGCACAAACCAAGGGGGGGCGCCAACCCAGACAGGAAGATCACGTCAGTAACTCAACCCACTCAAGTGACGCACCCCTCCTAGGGACGGCATGAAAGAGCACCAGCAAGCCAGTGACTCAGCCCCTGTAACAGGGTTAGAGGCAGAGAACCCCAGTGGAGAGAGGGGAACCGGCCTGGCAGAGACAGCAAGGGCTGTTCGTTGCTCCAGAGCCTTTCCGTTCACCTTCACACTCCTGGGCCAGACTACACTCAATCATAAGACCTACTGAAGAGATAAGTCTTCAGTAAAGACTTAAAGGTTGAGACCGAGTCTGCGTCTCTCACATGGGTAGGCAAACTGTTCCATAAAAATGGAGATCTATAGGAGAAAGCCCTGCCTCCCGCTGTTTGCTTAGAAATTCTAGGGACAATTAGGAGGCCTGCGTCTTGTGACCGTAGCGTACGTATTGGTTGTCTAGTCACTTTACCCCTACCTACAGTATACTGCTGCTACTGTCTATTATCTATCCTGTTGTCTAGTCACTTTACCCCTACCTACAGTATACTGCTGCTACTGTCTATTATCTATCCTGTTGTCTAGTCACTTTACCCCTACCTACAGTATACTGCTGCTACTGTCTATTATCTATCCTGTTGTCTAGTCACTTTACCCCTACCTACAGTATACTGCTGCTACTGTCTATTATCTATCCTGTTGTCTAGTCCCTTTACCCCTACCTACAGTATACTGCTGCTACTGTCTATTATCTATCCTGTTGTCTAGTCACTTTACCCCTACCTACAGTATACTGCTGCTACTGTCTATTATCTATCCTGTTGTCTAGTCCCTTTACCCCTACCTACAGTATACTGCTGCTACTGTCTATTATCTATCCTGTTGTCTAGTCCCTTTACCCCTACCTACAGTATACTGCTGCTACTGTCTATTATCTATCCTGTTGTCTAGTCACTTTACCCCTACCTACAGTATACTGCTGCTGCTGTCTATTATCTATCCTGTTGTCTAGTCACTTTACCCCTACCTACAGTATACTGCTGCTACTGTCTGTTATCTATCCTGTTGTCTAGTCACTTTACCCCTACCTACAGTATACTGCTGCTACTGTCTATTATCTATCCTGTTGTCTAGTCCCTTTACCCCTACCTACAGTATACTGCTGCTACTGTCTATTATCTATCCTGTTGTCTAGTCACTTTACCCCTACCTACAGTATACTGCTGCTACTGTCTATTATCTATCCTGTTGTCTAGTCACTTTACCCCTACCTACAGTATACTGCTGCTACTGTCTATTATCTATCCTGTTGCCTAGTCACTTTACCCCTACCTACAGTATACTGCTGCTACTGTCTATTATCTATCCTGTTGCCTAGTCACTTTACCCCTACCTACAGTATACTGCTGCTTCTGTCTATTATCTATCCTGTTGTCTAGTCACTTTACCCCTACCTACAGTATACTGCTGCTACTGTCTATTATCTATCCTGTTGTCTAGTCCCTTTACCCCTACCTACAGTATACTGCTGCTACTGTCTATTATCTATCCTGTTGTCTAGTCACTTTACCCCTACCTACAGTATACTGCTGCTACTGTCTATTATCTATCCTGTTGTCTAGTCACTTTACCCCTACCTACAGTATACTGCTGCTACTGTCTATTATCTATCCTGTTGTCTAGTCACTTTACCCCTACCTACAGTATACTGCTGCTACTGTCTATTATCTATCCTGTTGCCTAGTCACTTTACCCCTACCTACAGTATACTGCTGCTACTGTCTATTATCTATCCTGTTGTCTAGTCACTTTACCCCTACCTACAGTATACTGCTGCTACTGTCTATTATCTATCCTGTTGCCTAGTCACTTTACCCCTACCTACAGTATACTGCTGCTACTGTCTATTACATGGACTCAGTACTGGTACTCCCTGTATATAGCCATGTTATTACCTGGTACCCCTGCACATGGACTCAGTACTGGTACTTCCTGTATATAGCCATGTTATTGTTATTCTGTGTAAGTCCTCCCCCCGTCTCTCTTTCTATTTGTATAATCTGTATCTACAACTCTGATGGAAAAGGACCCGTAAGTAAGCATTTAAATGTTGGGATTTTGGACGTGGGATTTTGTAGGCATTGTGTTGTTTGAATGTTTTCATGGCAAACCGATCTGTTGTCCCCAGTGGAGATTTAACCTGGTGGACCCCAGATAGAGGGTAATCTGACTCAAACCGATCTGTTGTCCCCAGTGGAGATTTAACCTGGTGGACCCCAGATATTTTATTTATTTATTTCACCTTTATTCAACCAGGTAAACCAGTTGAGAACAAGTTCTCATTTACAACTGCGACCTGGCCAAGATAAAGCAAAGCAGTGCGATAAAAACAACAACACAGAGTTACATATGGGGTAAAACAAAACAAAAATCAAAAAATACAACAGAAATACAATTAATATACAGTGTGCAAATTTAGCAAGTTATGGAGGTAAGGCAATAAAATAGGCTATAGTGCAAAATAATTACAATTTAGTATTAACACTGGAATGATGTGCAAGAGATGATGTGCAAATAGAGATACTGGGGTACAGATGAGCAAAATAAATAACAATATAGGGATGAGGTAGTTGGGCGGGCTAATTTCAGATGGGCTGTGTACAGGTGCAGTGATCGGTAAGGTGCTCTGACAACTGATGCTTAAAGTTAGTGAGGGAGATAAGTGTCTCCAGCTTCAGAGATTTTTGCAATTTGTTCCAGTCATTGGCAGCAGAGAACTGGAAGGAATTGCGGCCAAAGGAGGTGTTGGCTTTGGGGATGACCAGTGAGATATACCCGCTGGAGCGCAGACTACGGGTGGGTGTTGCTATGGTGACCAATGAGCTAAGATAAGGCGGGGATTTGCCTAGCAGTGATTTATAGATGGCCTGGAGCCAGTGGGTTTGGCGACGAATATGTAGTGAGGACCAGCCAACAAGAGCGTACAGGTCACAGTGGTGGGTATTATATGGGGCTTTGGAGACAAAACGGATGGCACTGTGATAGACAACATCCAATTTGCTGAGTAGAGTGTTGGAGGCTATTTTGTAAATGACATCGCCGAAGTCAAGGATCGGTAGGATAGTCAGTTTTACGAGGGCATGTTTGGCAGCATGAGTGAAGGAGGCTTTGTTGCGAAATAGGAAACCGATTCTAGATTTAACTTTGGATTGGAGATTCTTAATGTGAGTCTGGAAGGAGAGTTTACAGTCTAACCAGACACCTAGATATTTGTAGTTGTCCACGTACTCTAGGTCAGACCCGTCTAGAGTAGTGATTCTAGTCGGGTGGGCGGGTGCAAGCAGCGTTCGGTTGAAGAGCATGCATTTTGTTTTACTAGTGTTTAAGAGCAGTTGGAGGCTACTGAAGGAGTGTTGTATGGAATTGAAGCTCGTTTGGAGGTTTGTTAACACAGTGTCCAATGAAGGGCCAGATGTATACAAATGGTGTCGTCTGCGTAGAGGTGGATCTGAGAGTCACCAGCAGCAAGAGCGACGTCATTGATATACACAGAGAAAAGAGTTGGCCCAAGAATTGAACCCTGTGGCACCCCCATAGAGACTGCCATAGGTCCAGACAACAGGCCCTCCGATTTGACACATTGAACTCTATCTGAGAAGTAGTTGGTGAACCAGGCGAGGCAGTCATTTGAGAAACCAAGGCTATTTAGTCTGCCAATAAGAATGCGGTGGTTGACAGAGTCGAAAGCCTTGGCCAGGTCAATGAAAACGGCTGCACAGTACTGTCTATTATCGATCGCGGTTATAATATCATTTAGGACCTTGAGCGTGGCTGAAGTGCACCCATGACCAGCTCGGAAACCGGATTGCATAGCGGAGAAGGTACGGTGGGATTCGAAATGGTTGGTGATCTGTTTGTTGACTTGGCTTTCAAAAACTTTTGAAAGGCAGGGCAGGATGGATATGGGTCTGTAACAGTTTGGATCTAGAGTGTCACCCCCTTTGAAGAGGGGGATGACCGCGGCAGCTTTCCAATCTCTGGGGATCTCAGACGTTACGAAAGAGAGGTTGAACAGGCTAGTAATAGGGGTTGCGACAATTTCGGCGGCTAGTTTTAGAAAGAAAGGGTCCAGATTGTCTAGTCCAGATGATTTGTAGGGGTCAAGATTTTGCAGCTCTTTTAGAACATCAGCTGTCTGGATTTGTGTGAAGGAGAAGCGGGGGGGGCATGGGCAAGTTGCAGCGGAGGGTGCAGAGCTGGTGGCCGGGGTAGTGGTAGCCAGGTGGAAAGCATGGCCAGCCGTAGCAAAATGCTTGTTGAAATTCTCGATTATTGTAGATTTATCGGTGGTGATAGTGTTTCCTAGCCTCAGTGCAGTGGGCAGCTGGGAGGAAGTGCTCTTATTTTCCATGGACTTTACAGTGTCCCAAAACTTTTTGGAGTTAGTGCTACAGGATGCAAATTTCTGTTTGAAAAAGTTAGCCTTTGCTTTCCTAACTGCTTGTGTATATTGGTTCCTAACTTCCCTGAAAAGTTGCATATCACGGGGGCTATTTGATGCTAATGCAGTACGCCACAGGATGTTTTTGTGCTGGTCAAGGGCAGTCAAGTCTGAGGAGAACCAGGGGCTATATCTGTTCTTAGTTCTGTATTTTTTGAATGGGGCATGTCTATTTAAGATTGAGAGGAAATTACTTTTAAAGAACAACCAGGCATCCTCTACTGACGGAATGAGATCTATATCCATCCAGGATACCTGGGCCAGGTCAATTAGGAAGGCCTGCTCGCTGAAGTGTTTTTGGGAGCGTTTGACAGTGATGAGGGGTGGTCGTTTGACCGCGGACCCGTTACGGACGCAGGCAATAAGGCAGTGATCGCTGAGATCCTGGTTGAAGACAGCGGAGGTGTATTTAGAGGGTAAGTTAGTCAGGATGATATCTATGAGGGTACCCATGTTTACGGATTTAGGGTTGTACCTGGTAGGTTCGTTGATAATTTGCGTGAGGTTGAGGGCATCTAGCTTGGATTGTAGGATGGCAGGGGTATTAAGCATATCCCAATTTAGGTCACCAAGCAGTACGAACTCTGAGGATAGATGGGGGGCAATCAATTCACATATGGTGTCCAGGGCACAGCTGGGGGCTGAGGGGGGTCTGTAGCAAGCGGCAACAGTGAGAGATTTATTTCTGGAAAGGTGGATTTTTAGAAGTAAAAGCTCAAACTGTTTGGGCACAGACCTGGATAGTATGATGGAGCTCTGCAGGCTATCTCTACAGTAGATTGCAACTCCACCCCCTTTGGCAGTTCTATCTAGACGGAAAATGTTATAGTTGGGGATGGAAATTTCAGAATTTTTGGTGGCCTTCCTAAGCCAGGATTCAGACACTGCTAGAACATCAGGGTTGGCGGAGTGTGCTAACGCAGTGAATAACTCAAACTTAGGAAGGAGGCTTCTGATATTTATGTGCAGAAAACCAAGACTTTTACGGTTACAGAAGTCAACAAATGATAGCTCCTGGGGAGTAGGAGTGATACTGGGGGCTGCAGGGCCTGGGTTAGCCTCTACATCACCAGAGGAACAGAGGAGGACTAGAATAAGGATACGACTAAAGGCTTTAAGAACTGGTCTTCTAGTGCGTTGGGTACATAGAATAAAGGGGACAGTTCTCCGGGCGTTGTAGAAAAGATTCAGGGCATTATGTACAGAAAAGGATATGGAAGGATATGAGTACAGTTCAGGTAATCCTAAGTGTTGGGTAACAATGAAAGAGATAGCGTCATTGGAGGCATCGATTGAGCCGGTCTCGGCGTGTATGGGGGGAGGAACAAAGGAACTATATGAGACAGTTTGAGAGGGACTAGGGGTTCTACATTGAAATTGTATAATAAGAACTAACCCAAACAGCAATAGGCAAGGCATAATTGACATGGGAGAGAGGCATAAAGCAGTCACGTGTTATTAGAGAGAGCTAAGACACAACTGGAAATAGCGATAACGTTTGGGCTAAGACTAAACAGATAAACAGGACAGGGTACCGTGTAAAGGAACAGTCCAGCAGGCATCAGCTGTGCAGCTGAGTGATCATAAGGTCCAGTGAACAGCAATATGTGAGTCCGAGAGCAGTTCAAATTGGTGCTTCAGCACAGCTAGCAGGGAGCTAGCAGGCTAGCTCAAGGCTAACTGGTGCTTGCTATATGGCAATGGTAATGGTAATCAGCCAACAACAGGTTGCAGCTAGCTAGCTGGTTGTGATGATCCGGCGCTAGGGTCCAGTGATTCCGGCAGAAAGTCCAATAAGCTATGGGTCGATAGCACGCTGGGTCGATAGCACGCTGTGCAGACTGGCCGACGAATTGTCCAGGCTAGCTAGAGCTGGCTGGTGGATAGTGTAGGCCACGGACAATGGTGAAGACGCTAACGGTGACTAATAACAGGTAGCCATTTAGTTGCAGCTAGCTAGCTGGTTGTGATGATCCGGCGCTAGGGTCCAGTGATTCCGGCAGAAAGTCCAATAAGCTATGGGTCGATAGCACGCTGGGTCGAGATAGAGGGTAATCTGACTCAAACCGATCTGTTGTCCCCAGTGGAGATTTAACCTGGTGGACCCCAGATAGAGGGTAATCTGACTCAAACCTTGAAAATAACACATTCTCAAGGATAAATACTAGAATTTTGGTTTTCAACACATCACTGCAGTAAACAAGTGTGTAGCCTGCGTGGTCCTCTGTAGCTCAGCTGGTAGAGCACGGCGCTTGTAACGCCAAGGTAGTGGGTTCGATCCCCGGGACCACCCATACCAAAAAATGTATGCACACATGACTGTAAGTCGCTTTGGATAAAAGCGTCAGCTAAATGGCATATTATTATTATTATTATTATTATTATAGCCTACCAAATCTAACCTGTATTCAGGTGAACACGTTCATTCAGATGGGTAGTGTCGTTTTTGTGTGGTTATGCTGATTGCAGGATATTTAGTGGCTGAGGACCCTCCAACAAGCACACTTTTGCTTAGAAGTGTACACTCAAACCCTAAAAATGATACACTTCAGCCCTGAGAAGAATGCACTCAGAGGGAACAGAGGGTACGTGTCCTGGAGTAATCATAGTTCTGACGTGGAAGGGTAAAGGGATAAATAATTCTAGATACGTAAATAGTCAAATGTCTCTGATACAATACATTTTATGACAGGGTTTCACTCTCTAATGAAGGCTGTCATTCTGGACTCAGTTTGTTTTTCAGTCTGTGGGTTTGACTCCTAGGGTTGTCTGTGGGTTTGACTCCTAGGGTTGTCTGTGGGTTTGACTCCTAGGGTTGTCTGTGGGTTTGACTCCTAGGGTTGTAGGGACAGTACTATTTCTCCTAGTGATTGGTATAAAATATGTCTCTGGTGGAGACGGTATTCACAAGATACTTCAACTGCAGTTTTACAAGAAACTATCAAAAGGACAAAGCTATCCATTTAATATCATTTATCACAAAATGCCTTGAAGAGAGTAATTTAATCATGTGAAATATGTGATCCAATTAAATTTCAGTCAGAAGCAATATGATATAACATATCTTTGTTTTGTGTATGAGTCCAAAATGTCCCCAACACGTAGCCTGATAGTGTAGAGTACAGTACTGCGGTTTGATAGTGTAGAGTACAGTACTGCGGTCTGATAGTGTAGAGTACAGTACTGTGGTTTATAGTGTAGAGTACAGTACTGCGGTCTGATAGTGTAGAGTACAGTACTGTGGTTTGATAGTGTAGAGTACAGTACTGCGGTTTGATAGTGTAGAGTACAGTACTGTGGTTTGATAGTGTAGAGCACAGTACTGCGGTTTGATAGTGTAGAGTACAGTACTGCGGTTTGATAGTGTAGAGTACAGTACTGTGGTTTATAGTGTAGAGTACAGTACTGCGGTTTGATAGTGTAGAGTACAGTACTGTGGTTTGATAGTGTAGAGTACAGTACTGCGGTTTGATAGTGTAGAGTACAGTACTGCGGTTTGATAGTGTAGAGTACAGTACTGTGGTTTATAGTGTAGAGTACAGTACTGCGGTCTGATAGTGTAGAGTACAGTACTGCGGTTTGATAGTGTAGAGTACAGTACTGTGGTTTGATAGTGTAGAGCACAGTACTGCGGTTTGATAGTGTAGAGTGCAGTACTGCGGTTTGATAGTGTAGAGTACAGTACTGTGGTTTGATAGTGTAGATTACAGTACTGCGGTTTGATAGTGTAGAGTACAGTACTGCGGTTTGATAGTGTAGAGTACAGTACTCTGGTTTGATAGTGTAGAGTACAGTACTGCGGTTTGATAGTGTAGAGTACAGTACTGCGGTCTGATAGTGTAGAGTACAGTACTGCGGTTTGATAGTGTAGAGTACAGTACTGCGGTTTGATAGTGTAGAGTACAGTACTGCGGTTTGATAGTGTAGAGTACAGTACTGCGGTGCGATAATAAAAGAGAACCTTGTCCTAGAGAGATTTACACAGTTATCAAAACGTCATGCCAGGGTAAGCCTACACTAAACACAGCCCTTATTCTAAGTGTTTCTAAAATCCACTATGTGAAAAATGAATGATGGAAAAACGATTGGAACCATTTAACCGTTTGACCGCTAGGTTTTATGGGTATTATGACTCATACTGTGGTACTCTATTCAAGGCACCGATGTTGCTGGTATACAGCGGTATCTTCGGGCCGGTCTTGAGAGCGCGGGGTAGCTTAATCTTCGTTTTTGCCTCATAGGAAATTACAGCAGGCTACCGGTAGCTTGTATCGATTACGCTTTTCAGACACAATGGAAATTACAGCAGGCTACCGGTAGCTTGTATCGATTACGCTTTTCAGACACATAGGAAATTACAGCAGGCTACCGGTAGCTTGTATCGATTACGCTTTTCAGACACAATGGAAATTACAGCAGGCTACCGGTAGCTTGTATCGATTTCGCTTTTCAGACACAATGGAAATTACAGCAGGCTACCGGTAGCTTGTATCGATTACGCTTTTCAGACACAATGGAAATTACAGCAGGCTACCGGTAGCTTGTATCGATGACGCTTTTCAGACACAATGGAATGTGGCCCCTTGAAAGCGCCTCACCTACGGCATGTGTGTTTGTCTGTTAGGGTAGGCTACACTCCTGTTTTTTTTTAAATGCCGACACAAAACCTTCTCTGGAGATATGAATGGGAATTTTACTTGTCTGTAAAGGAATGAGGCTTCTGAAGCGGGACTAGGTCCATCACTAGGCAACCAGAACTTTCAATCAAATAACCTCATGCTGCTGCACGCACAGACCAATCGCTCCTGAAAAAAGTACATTAA
>NW_028156545.1:30000-68013 GCF_964263955.1 Coregonus lavaretus
TTGTGGAGGGAGCTGAAGGTTCGAGTTGCCAAAGGTCAGCCTCAAAAACGAAATGACTTGGAGAAGATCTGCAACAAGGAGTGGGACAACATCCCTCCTGAAATGTGTGCAAACCTGGTGGCCAACTACAAAAAACGTCTGACCTCTGTGATTGCCAACAAGGGTTTTGACACCAAGTACTAAGTCATGTTTTACAAATACTTATTTCCCTCATTAAAATGCAAATCAATTCATAACATTCTTCTGGATTTTTTTGTTGTCATTCTGTCTGTCACTGTTAAAATAAACCTACCATTAAAATGATAGACTGATCATAGATGTCTTTGTCAGTGGGCAAACGTACAAAATCAGCAGGGGATCAAATACTTTTTTCCCCTCACTGTATGTTGCCTTTTCAATGCGTTATAATCAAAATAGCACTGCCATTTTAGGGAGGTGAAAGTTAAGTGTAGGAATCAATCATTTGCAAGAAAATACATTTTCCATGGAACCCATACTGACTATGATGTCAAAAGACTGAATACAGAATATTACACTGATGGAATGTTCCATCATTCTCTCATTCATGAATATTAATATTAGCATTAAACATTAATGATAATAGATGAGTTGAGACAGACAAGCGAGAAGAGGAGTGGATGAGAGATAATGGATGGATGGAGGGAGAGTGGAGGAGAGAGAGATTATTCTGAGAGAATGGATGGATGGAGAGGAGGAGAGGATAGAGAATGGATGGATGGAGAGGAGGAGAGGATAGAGGATGGATGGATGGAGAGGAGGAGAGGGAGGGAGGGAGGGAGGGAGGGAGTGAGGGAGGGAGAGAGGGAGAGAAGGAGAGGGAGGGAGGGAGGGAGGGAGGGAGGGAGGGAGGGAGGGAAGGAGAGGGAGGGAGGGAGGGAGGGAGGGAGGGAGGGAGGGAGGGAGGGAGGGAGGGAGGGAGGGAGAGAAGGAGAGGGAGGGAGGGAGGGACTTTGACTTTTTGTCTTTCTTTAATGATACATTCTCATTTCATTAAAACCTCACCACCACCCCCGTTAAAAAATATATATATCCCCTGTACTGCATACTCACCTTTCCCTCAACCCCACTATACAAAACAACAGCACACATCACATTAATCAAAACCTCACCACTTCTACAACCGTATATCCAACCCATCTTCCCCAGATGTACCGACGGCCCGCCCGACACACCATAAACACTGGTGGTCCCTCTCCCTTTGGCGCTCTGATTCCTGGACATGTAAAACCGATCGAGTCGGGCTGCACTCACCCTAGCCCCAAAGACCTTCACCCATGTATACTGTCTGGTGTTGGGATGTCTAGTTCTCCAAACATCCACTAGGTCAAACTGATGAATGACGTCCCTTAACACCCCCACTGAGCCTGAATGAAGCTCCTCCCCATTTCTGTCTTTCGTGAAATCCATCGTACAGTTCCAGTCCTCGCCGACCACCAGCGTCTCCTCTGGCGCTACCTATGAGAGTTCCTGTCTAAGACACCCAAACAGACGCCCCCTCGCTCCCTGTGTTACACATTTATAAGGACAAAACACCTGTTTTCTGCTTTTATTACAAGCACTCTACACCTACACACCTCAGAGCACATTTTTATTGCCCTTCCCCACTATACTCTCCTCATCCACTAGCATAACCTGACTAGACCCAGCCTCATCTACACCACCATCTATAGCATGACTAGACCCAGCCTCATCTACACCACCATCTATAGCATGACTAGACCCAGCCTCATCTACACCACCATCTATAGCATGACTAGACCAAGCCTCATCTACACCACCATCTATAGCATGACTAGACCCAGCCTCATCTACACCACCATCTATAGCATGACTAGACCCAGCCTCATCTACACCACCATCTATAGCATGACTAGACCCAGCCTCATCTACACCACCATCTATAGCATGACTAGACCCAGCCTCATCTACACCACCATCTATAGCATGACTAGACCCAGCCTCATCTACACCACCATCTATAGCATGACTAGACCCAGCCTCATCTACACCACCATCTATAGCATGACTAGACCCAGCCTCATCTACACCACCATCTATAGCATGACTAGACCCAGCCTCATCTACACCACCATCTATAGCATGACTAGACCCAGCCTCATCTACACCACCATCTATAGCATGACTAGACCCAGCCTCATCTACACCACCATCTATAGCATGACTAGACCCAGCCTCATCTACACCACCATCTATAGCATGACTAGACCCAGCCTCATCTACACCACCATCTATAGCATGACTAGACCCAGCCTCATCTACACCACCATCTATAGCATGACTAGGCCCATCCTCATCTACACCACCATCTATAGCATGACTAGACCCAGCCTCATCTACACCACCATCTATAGCATGACTAGACCCAGCCTCATCTACACCACCATCTATAGCATGACTAGACCCAGCCTCATCTACACCACCATCTATAGCATGACTAGACCCAGCCTCATCTACACCACCATCTATAGCATGACTAGACCCAGCCTCATCTACACCACATCAGTCACTGGCTTCATCAATAAGTGCATCGATGATGTCGTCCCCACAGTGACCGTACGTACATACCCCAACCAGAAGCCATGGATTACAGAAAACATCCGTACTGAGCTAAAGGGTAGAGCTGCCGCTTTCAAGGAACGGGACTCTAACCCGGACGCTTATAAGAAATCCTGCTATGACCTCCGACGAACCATCAAACAGGCAAAGAGTCAATACAGGTCTAAGATTGAATCGTACTACACTGGCTCTGACGCTCGTCGGATGTGGCAGGGCTTGAAAACTATTACAGACTACAAAGGGAAGCACAGCCGCGAGCTGCCCAGTGACACAAGCCTACCAGACGAACTAAACCACTTATATGCTCGCTTCGAGGCAAGCAACACTGAAGCATGCATGAGAGCACCAGCTGTTCCGGATGACTATGTGATCACACTCTCCGTAGCCGATGTGAGTAAGACTTTTAAGCAGGTCAACATTCACAAGGCCGCAGGGCCAGACGGATTACCAGGACGTGTACTCCGAGCATGTGTTGACCAACTGGCAAGTGTCTTCACTGACATTTTCAACATGTCCCTGACTGAGTCTGTAACACCAACATGTTTCAAGCAGACCACCATAGTCCCCGTGCCCAAGGACTCTAAGATAACCTGCCTAAATGACTACCGACCCGTAGCACTGACGTCTGTAGCCATGAAGTGCTTTGAAAGGCTGGTCATGGCTCACATCAACAGCATTATCCCAGAAACCCTAGACCCACTCCAATTTGCATACCGCCCCAACAGATCCACAGATGATGCAATCTCTATTGCACTCCACACTGCCCTTTCCCACCTGGACAAGAGGAACACCTACGTGAGAATGCTGTTCATTGACTACGTTCAACACCATAGTGCCCTCAAAGCTCATCACTAAGCTAAGGACCCTGGGACTAAACACCTCCCTCTGCAATTGGTTTCTGGACTTTCTGACGAGTCGCCCCAAGGTGGTAAGGGTAGGTAACAACACATCTGCCACACTGATCCTCAACACGGGGGCCCCTCAGGGGTGCGTGCTCAGTCCCCTCCTGTACTCTCTGTTCACCCATGACTGCATGGCCAGGCACGACTCCAACACCATCATTAATTTTGCCGACGACACAACAGTGGTAGGCCTGATCACCGACAACGATGAGACAGCCTATAGGGAGGAGGTCAGAGATCTGGCCGTGTGGTGCCAGGACAACAACCTCTCCCTCAATGTGACCAAGACAAAGGAGATGATTGTGGACTACAGGAAAAAAAAGAGGACTGAGCACGCCCCCATTCTCATCGACGGGGCTGTAGTGGAACAGGTTGAGAGCTTCAAGTTCCTTGGTGTCCACATCACCAACGAACTATCATGGTCCAAACACACCAAGACAGTCGTGAAGAGGGCACGACAAAGCCTATTCCCCCTCAGGAGACTAAAAAGATTTGGCATGTGTCCTCAGATCCTCAAAAATTTCTACAGCTGCACCATCGAGAGCATCCTGACTGGTTGCATCACCGCCTGGTATGGCAACTGCTTGGCCTCCGACCGCAAGGCACTACAGAGGGTAGTGCGCACGGCCCAGTACATCACTGGGGCAAAGCTTCCTGCCATCCAGGACCTCTATACCAGGCGGTGTCAGAGGAAGGCCCTCAAAATTGTCAAAGACTCCAGCCACCCTAGTCATAGACTGTTCTCTCTGCTACCGCACGGCAAGCGGTACCGGAGTGCCAAGTCTAGGTCCAAAAGACTTCTCAACAGCTTCTACCCCCAAGCCATAAGACTCCTGAACAGCTAATCATGGCTACCCGGACTATTTGCACTGCCCCCCCCACCCCATCCTTTTTACGCTGCTGCTACTCTGTTAAGTATTTATGCATAGTCACTTTAACTCTACCCACATGCACATATTACCTCAACTACCTCAACTAGCCGGTGCCTCCGCACATTGACTCTGCAACGGTACCCCCCTGTACATATAGCCTCCCTACTGTCACTTTATTTTACTTCTGCTCTTTTTTTTTCTCAACACTTTTTTTGTTGTTGTTTTATTTTTACTTTTTTTGTTTAAAATAAATGCACTGTTGGTTAAGGGCTGTAAGTAAGCATTTCACTGTAATGTCTGCACCTGTTGTATTCGGCGCATGTGACCAATAAAATTTGATTTGATTTGATATGATCTATAACATTAGACCCAGCCTCATCTACACCACCATCTATAGCATGACTAGGCCCATCCTCATCTACACCACCATCTATAGCATGACTAGGCCCATCCTCTGCTACCTGTGTCTCATGGCCCCCTTCACGTTGACCTCGATTTCCCCCACTGGTGCTTGAACCCTCACCTTGTCTACCCTTTATGTGGGCACGCAAAGCTCTTATGCCCCAAATGCCCACACTCAAAGCACCGTAGACTATCTGTGCTGGCAGCGCCCCTCCCCGTTCCTCACTTTAAAATGCACATTTAACTGTTGGTCATTGTTATTCAGAAACATGAACACTTGCCTCCGGAACGAAACAATATGCTTAATGGCATCTGCCTGAAAACCTGCCGACAGTACACGAAAACCGCTAGCAAACTTAACAAAATGACTCAGCTCTTTCCGGATTTGATCATCCATAATAAACGGAGGCAGATTTGCAATTAACCACCTGAGCTGAAGTATTATAAAGAGGAGAACTCGGCACCAACACACCCTTAGCAACGAGCCTGCCCACCAAATGTCCTCTTTTCATGAACACACCCTTAGCAACGATCCTGCCCACCAAATGTCCTCTTTTCATGAACACAACCTTAGCTTTGTTCAATACATTCTTCTTCTTCTTCTTCTTCTTCTTCTTCTTCTTCTTCTTCTTCTTCTTCTTCTTCTTCTTCTTCTTCTTCTTCTTCTTCTTCTTCTTCTTCTTCTTCTTCTTCTTCTTCTTCTTCTTCTTCTTCTTCTTCTTCTTCTTCTTCTTCTTCTTCTTCTTCTTCTTTTTAAATGGTGAAATCTCCTGGTCACAATCCCAACATGACACTGTTTAATTTTGGCCAGTTTTAAGGGAGACTAACCTGTCGCTATGGAGCACCACATAGCACTACAGAGCACTACAGAGCACTACAGAGCACCACAGAGCACCACAGAGCACCACAGAGCACCACAGAGCACCACAGCGCACCACAGAGCACTACAGAGCACCACAGAGCACCACAGAGCACTACAGAGCACCACAGAGCACCACAGAGCACCACAGCGCACCACAGAGCACTACAGAGCACCATAGAACACTACAGAGCACTACAAAGCACTACAGATCACCACAGAGCACTACGGAGCACTACAGAGCACTACAGAGCACTACAGAGCACTCACCCTTCCTCTCCCTCTACACTTTCCTCTCTCTACACCTTCCTCTCTCTACCCCTTCCCCTCTCTCTACCCTGTCCCCTCTCTCTACCCCTTCCTCTCTCTCTACCCCTTCCTCTCTCTACCCCTTCCTCTCTCTCTAACCCTTCCTCTCTCAATCAATCAATCAATCAATTTTATTTTATATAGCCCTTCGTACATCAGCTAATATCTCGAAGTGCTGTACAGAAACCCAGCCTAAAACCCCAAACAGCTAGTAATGCAGGTGTAGAAGCACTCTCAACCCCTTCCTCTCTCTCTACCCCTTCCTCTCTCTCTACCATCACCTTCTTCTCTCCCTACCCCTTCCTCTCTCTCTACCCCTTCCTCTCTCAACCCCTTCCTCTCTCTCTACCCCTTCCTCTCTCTCTACCCCTTCCTCTCTCTACCCTTTCCTCTCTCTCTACCCCTTCCTCTCTCTCTTCCCCTTCCTCTCTCTCTACCTCTTCCTCTCTCTACCCCTTCCTCACTCTCTACCCCTTCCTCACTCTCTACCCCTCACCTTCCTCTCTCTCTACCCCTTCCTCTCTCTCTACCCCTCACCTTCCTCTCTACCCCTCACCTTCCTCTCTCTCTAACCCGTCCCTTCCTCTCTCAACCCCTTCCTCTCTCAACCCCTTCCTCTCTCTATACCCCTTCCTCTCTCTACCCCTTCCTCTCTCTCTACCCCTTCCTCTCTCTCTACCCCTTCCTCTCTCTACCCCTCCCCTTCCTCTCTCTCTACCCCTTCCTCTCTCTACCCCTTCCTCTCTCTCTACACCTTCCTCTCTCTACCCCTTCCTCTCTCTCTCTACCCCTTCCTCTCTCTACCCCTTCCTCTCTCTACCCCTTCCTCTCTCTCTACCCCTTCCTATCTCTCTACCCCTTCCTCTCTCTACCCCTTCCTCTCTCTCTACCCCTTCCTCTCTCTACCCCTTCCTCTCTCTCTACCCCTTCCTCTCTCTCTACACCTTCCTCTCTCTACCCCTTCATCTCTGTCTACCCCTTCCTCTCTCTGCCCCTTCCTCTCTCTACCCCTTGCTCTCTCTACCCCTTTCTCTCTCTCTACCCCTTCCTCTCTCTCTACCCCTCCCCTTCCTCTCTCTCTACCCCTTCCTCTCTCTACCCCTTCCTCTCTCTCTACCCCTTCCTCTCTCTTTACACCTTCCTCTCTCCAAACCCCTTCCTCTCTCTCGACCCCTTCCTCTCTCTACCCTTTCCTCTCTCTCTACCCCTTCCTCTCTCTACCCCTTCCTCTCTCTCTACCCCTTCCTCTCTCTCTACCCCTTCCTCTCTCTCTACCTCTTCCTCTCTCTACCCCTTCCTTACTCTCTACCCCTTCCTCACCCTCTACCCCTCACCTTCCTCTCTCTCTACCCCTTCCTCTCTCTACCCCTTCCTCTCTCTCTACCCCTTCCTCTCTCTCTACCCCTCTCCTTCCTCTCTCTCTACCCCTTCCTCTCTCTCTACCCCTTCCTCTCTCTCTACCCCTTCCTCTCTCTCTACACGTTCCTCTCTCTACCCCTTCCTCTCTCTCTACCCCTCCCCTTCCTCTCTCTCTACCCCTTCCACTCTCTCTACCCCTTCCCCTCTCTCTACCCCTTCCTCTCTCTCTACCACTTCCACTCTCTCTACCCCTTCCTCTCTCTCTCTACCCTTTCCTGTCTCTACCCCTTCCTCTCTCTACCCCTTCCTCTCTCTACCCCTTCCTCTCTCTCTACCCTTTCTCTCTCTCTACCCCTTCCTCTCTCTCTACCCCTCCCCTTCCTCTCTCTCTACCCCTTCCTCTCTCTACCCCTCCCCTTCCTCTCTCTCTACCCCTCCCCTTCCTCTCTCTCTACCCCTTCCTCTCTCTACCCCTTCCTCTCTCTCTACCCCTTCCTCTCTCTCTACCCCTCCCCTTCCTCTCTCTATACCCCTTCCTCTCTCTACCCCTTCGTCTCTCTCTACCCCTTCCTCTCTCTCTACACCTTCCTCTCTCTACCCCTTCCTCTCTCTCGACCCCTTCCTCTCTCTACCCCTTCCTCTCTCTCTACACCTTCCTCTCTCTAACCCTTCCTCTCTCTCGACCCCTTCCTCTCTCTATCCTTTCCTCTCTCTCTACCCCTTCCTCTCTCTACCCCTTCCTCTCTCTCTACCCCTTCCTCTCTCTCTACCCCTTCCTCTCTCTCTACCTCTTCCTCTCTCTACCCCTTCCTTACTCTCTACCCCTCACCTTCCTCTCTCTCTACCCCTTCCTCTCTCTCTACCCCTCACCTTCCTCTCTCTCTACCCCTCACCTTCCTCTCTCTACCCTTTCCTCTCTCAACCCCTTCCTCTCTCTCTACCCCTTCCTCTCTCTACCCCTTCCTCTCTCTCTACCCCTTCCTCTCTCTCTACCCCTTCCTCTCTCTCTACCCCTCCCCTTCCTCTCTCTCTACCCCTTCCTCTCTCTCTACCCCTTCCTCTTTCTCTACCCCTTCCTCTCTCTCTACACGTTCCTCTCTCTACCCCTTCCTCTCTCTCTACCCCTCACCTTCCTCTCTCTCTACCCCTCACCTTCCTCTCTCTACCCTTTCCTCTCTCAACCCCTTCCTCTCTCTCTACCCCTTCCTCTCTCTACCCCTTCCTCTCTCTCTACCCCTTCCTCTCTCTCTACCCCTTCCTCTCTCTCTACCCCTCCCCTTCCTCTCTCTCTACCCCTTCCTCTCTCTCTACCCCTTCCTCTTCTCTACCCCTTCCTCTCTCTCTACACCCTTCCTCTCTCTACCCCTTCTCTCTCTCTCTACCCCTTCCTCTCTCTACCCCTTCCTCTCTCTACCCCTTCCTCTCTCTCTACCCCTTCCTATCTCTCTACCCTTCCTCTCTCTACCCCTTCCTCTCTCTCTACCCCTTCCTCTCTCTACCCCTTCCTCTCTCTCTACCCCTTCCTCTCTCTCTACAACCTTCCTCTCTCTACCCCTTCATCTCTGTCTACCCCTTCCTCTCTCTGCCCCTTCCTCTCTCTACCCCTTGCTCTCTCTACCCCTTTCTCTCTCTCTACCCCTTCCTCTCTCTCTACCCCTCCCCTTCCTCTCTCTCTACCCCTTCCTCTCTCTACCCCTTCCTCTCTCTCTACCCCTTCCTCTCTCTTTACACCTTCCTCTCTCCAAACCCCTTCCTCTCTCTCGACCCCTTCCTCTCTCTACCCTTTCCTCTCTCTCTACCCCTTCCTCTCTCTACCCCTTCCTCTCTCTCTACCCCTTCCTCTCTCTCTACCCCTTCCTCTCTCTCTACCTCTTCCTCTCTCTACCCCTTCCTTACTCTCTACCCCTTCCTCACCCTCTACCCCTCACCTTCCTCTCTCTCTACCCCTTCCTCTCTCTACCCCTTCCTCTCTCTCTACCCCTTCCTCTCTCTCTACCCCTCTCCTTCCTCTCTCTCTACCCCTTCCTCTCTCTCTACCCCTTCCTCTCTCTCTACCCCTTCCTCTCTCTCTACACGTTCCTCTCTCTACCCCTTCCTCTCTCTCTACCCCTCCCCTTCCTCTCTCTCTACCCCTTCCACTCTCTCTACCCCTTCCCCTCTCTCTACCCCTTCCTCTCTCTCTACCACTTCCACTCTCTCTACCCCTTCCTCTCTCTCTCTACCCTTTCCTGTCTCTACCCCTTCCTCTCTCTACCCCTTCCTCTCTCTACCCCTTCCTCTCTCTCTACCCCTTTCTCTCTCTCTACCCCTTCCTCTCTCTCTACCCCTCCCCTTCCTCTCTCTCTACCCCTTCCTCTCTCTACCCCTCCCCTTCCTCTCTCTCTACCCCTCCCCTTCCTCTCTCTCTACCCCTTCCTCTCTCTACCCCTTCCTCTCTCTCTACCCCTTCCTCTCTCTCTACCCCTCCCCTTCCTCTCTCTATACCCCTTCCTCTCTCTACCCCTTCGTCTCTCTCTACCCCTTCCTCTCTCTCTACACCTTCCTCTCTCTACCCCTTCCTCTCTCTCGACCCCTTCCTCTCTCTACCCCTTCCTCTCTCTCTACACCTTCCTCTCTCTAACCCTTCCTCTCTCTCGACCCCTTCCTCTCTCTATCCTTTCCTCTCTCTCTACCCCTTCCTCTCTCTACCCCTTCCTCTCTCTCTACCCCTTCCTCTCTCTCTACCCCTTCCTCTCTCTCTACCTCTTCCTCTCTCTACCCCTTCCTTACTCTCTACCCCTCACCTTCCTCTCTCTCTACCCCTTCCTCTCTCTCTACCCCTCACCTTCCTCTCTCTCTACCCCTCACCTTCCTCTCTCTACCCTTTCCTCTCTCAACCCCTTCCTCTCTCTCTACCCCTTCCTCTCTCTACCCCTTCCTCTCTCTCTACCCCTTCCTCTCTCTCTACCCCTTCCTCTCTCTCTACCCCTCCCCTTCCTCTCTCTCTACCCCTTCCTCTCTCTCTACCCCTTCCTCTTTCTCTACCCCTTCCTCTCTCTCTACACGTTCCTCTCTCTACCCCTTCCTCTCTCTCTACCCCTCCCCTTCCTCTCTCTCTACCCCTTCCTCTCTCTCTACCCCTTCCCCTCTCTCTACCCCTTCCTCTCTCTCTACCACTTCCACTCTCTCTACCCCTTCCTCTCTCTCTCTACCCTTTCCTGTCTCTACCCCTTCCTCTCTCAACCCCTTCCTCTCTCTCTACCCCTCCCTTCCTCTCTCTCTACCCCTTCCTCTCTCTCTACCCCTTCATCTCTCTCTACATCTTCCTCTCTCTACCCCTTCCTCTCTCTACCCCTTCCTCTCTCTCTACCCCTTTCTCTCTCTCTACCCCTTCCTCTCTCTCTACCCCTCCCCTTCCTCTCTCACTACCCCTTCCTCTCTCTACCCCTTCCTCTCTCTCTACCCCTTCCTCTCTCTCTACCCCTCCCCTTCCTCTCTCTCTACCCCTTCCTCTCTCTACCCCTTCCTCTCTCTCTAACCCCTTCCTCTCTCTCTACCCCTCCCCTTCCTCTCTCTATACCCCTTCCTCTCTCTACCCCTTCCTCTCTCTCTACCCCTTCCTCTCTCTCTACACCTTCCTCTCTCTACCCCTTCCTCTCTCTCGACCCCTTCCTCTCTCTACCCCTTCCTCTCTCTCTACCCCTTCCTCTCTCTACCCCTTCCTCTCTCTCTACCCCTTCCTCTCTCTCTACCCATTCCTCTCTCTCTACCCCTCCCCTTCCTCTCTCTCTACCCCTTCCTCTCTCTCTACCCCTTCCTCTCTCTCTACCCCTTCCTCTCTCTACCCCTTCCTCTCTCTCTACACCTTCCTCTCTCTACCCCTTCCTCTCTCTCTACCCATTCCTCTCTCTCTACCCCTCCCCTTCCTCTCTCTCTACCCCTTCCTCTCTCTCTACCCCTTCCCCTCTCTCTACCCCTTCCTCTCTCTCTACCACTTCCACTCTCTCTACCCCTTCCTCTCTCTCTCTACCCTTTCCTGTCTCTACCCCTTCCTCTCCCTACCCCTTCCTCTCTCTCTACCCCTCCCCTTCCTCTCTCTCTACCCCTTCCTCTCTCTACCCCTTCCTCTCTCTATCCCTTCCTCTCTCTCTACCCCTTCCTCCCTCTCTACACCTTCCTCTCTCTACCCCTTCCTCTCTCTCTCCCCCTTCCTCTCTCTACCCCTTCCTCTCTCTACCCCTTCCTCTCTCTCTACCCCTTCCTCTCTCTCTACCCCTTCCTCTCTCTCTACCCCTTCCTCTCTCTCTAACCCTTCCTCTCTCTACCCCTTCCTCTCTCTTTACACCTTCCTCTCTCTACCCCTTCCTCTCTCTCTACCCCTTCCTCTCTCTACCCCTTCCTCTCTCTCTACCCCTTCCTCTCTCTCTACCCATTCCTCTCTCTCTACCCCTCCCCTTCCTCTCTCTCTACCCCTTCCTCTCTCTCTACCCCTTCCTCTCTCTCTACCCCTTCCTCTCTCTACCCCTTCCTCTCTCTCTACACCTTCCTCTCTCTACCCCTTCCTCTCTCTCTACCCCTCCCCTTCCTCTCTCTCTACCCCTTCCTCTCTCTCTACCCCTTCCCCTCTCTCTACCCCTTCCTCTCTCTCTACCACTTCCACTCTCTCTACCCCTTCCTCTCTCTCTCTACCCTTTCCTGTCTCTACCCTTCCTCTCCCTACCCCTTCCTCTCTCTCTACCCCTCCCCTTCCTCTCTCTCTACCCCTTCCTCTCTCTACCCCTTCCTCTCTCTATCCCTTCCTCTCTCTCTACCCCTTCCTCCCTCTCTACACCTTCCTCTCTCTACCCCTTCCTCTCTCTCTCCCCCTTCCTCTCTCTACCCCTTCCTCTCTCTACCCCTTCCTCTCTCTCTACCCCTTCCTCTCTCTCTACCCCTTCCTCTCTCTCTAACCCTTCCTCTCTCTCTAACCCTTCCTCTCTCTACCCCTTCCTCTCTCTTTACACCTTCCTCTCTCTACCCCTTCCTCTCTCTCTACCCCTTCCTCTCTCTCTACCCCTAACCTTCCTCTCTCTCTACCCCTTCCTCTCTCTCTACCCCTTCCTCTCTCTCTACCCCTTCGTCTCTCTACCCCTTCCTCTCTCTACCCCTTCCTCTCTCTCTACCCCTCCCCTTCCTCTCTCTCTACCCCTTCCTCTCTCTCTACCCCTTCCTCTCTCTACCCCTTCCTCTCTCTACCCCTTTCCTCTCTCTCTACCCTTCCTCTCTCTCTACACCTTCCTCTCTCTACCCCTTCCTCTCTCTCTACTCTTCCTCTCTCTACCCCTTCCTCTCTCTACCCCTTCCTCTCTCTCTACCCCTTCCTCTCTCTCTACACCTTCCTCTCTCTACCCCTTCCTCTCTCTCTACCCCTTCCTCTCTCTACCCCTTCCTCTCTCTACCCCTTCCTCTCTCTCTACCCCTCCCCTTCCTCTCTCTACCCCTTCCTCTCTCTACCCCTTCCTCTCTCTACCCCTTCCTCTCTCTCTACCCCTTCCTCTCTCTCTACACCTTCCTCTCTCTACCCCTTCCTCTCTCTCTACCCCTTCCTCTCTCTACCCCTTCCTCTCTCTACCCCTTCCTCTCTCTCTACCCCTCCCCTCCTCCTCTCTCTCTACCCTCTCTCTCTACTCTACCCTTCCTCTCTCTCTACCCCTTCCTCTCTCTACCCCTTCCTCTCTCTCTACACCTTCCTCTCTCTACCCCTTCCTCTCTCTCTACCCCTCCTCTCTCTCCACCCCTTCCTCTCTCTCTACCCCTCCCCTTCCTCTCTCTCTACCCCTTCCTCTCTCTACCCCTTCCTCTCTCTACACCTTCCTCTCTCTCTACCCCTTCCTCTCTCTCCCCCTTCCTCTCTCTCTCCCCCTTCCCCTCTCTCTACCCCTTCCTCTCTCTATACCCCTTCCTCTCTCTCTACACCTTCCTCTCTCTACCCTTTCCTCTCTCTCTACCCCTTCCTCTCTCTACCCCTTCCTCTCTCTACCCCTTCCTCTCTCTCTACCCCTCCCCTTCCTCTCTCTCTACCCCTTCCTCTCTCTACCCCTTCCTCTCTCTCTACCCCTTACTCTCTACCCCTTCCTCTCTCTACCCTTCCTCTCTCTCTACCCATCCCCTTCCTCTCTCTCTACCCCTTCCTCTCTCTACCCCTTCCTCTCTCTACCCCTTCCTCTCTCTCTACCCCTTCCTCTCTCTCTACACCTTCCTCTCTCTACCCCTTCCTCTCTCTACCCCTTCCTCTCTCTACCCCTTCCTCTCTCTCTACCCCTCCCCTTCCTCTCTCTCTACCCCTTCCTCTCTCTCTACCCCTTCCTCTCTCTCTACCCCTTCCTCTCTCTATCCCTTCCTCTCTCTCTACACCTTCCTCTCTCTACCCCTTCCTCTCTCTCTACCCCTTCCTCTCTCTCTACCCCTCCCCTCCTCTCTCTTAACCCCTTCCTCTCTCTCTACCCCTTCCTCTCTCTACCCCTTCCTCTCTCTCTACCCCTTCCTCTCTCTCTATCCCTTCCTCTCTCTACCCCTTCCTCTCTCTCTACCCCTCCCCTTCCTCTCTCTCTACCCCTTCCTCTCTCTCTACCCCTTCCTCTCTCTCGACCCCTTCCTCTCTCTCTACCCCTTCCTCTCTCTACCCCTTCCTCTCTCTTCCCCTTCCTCTCTCTCTACCCCTTCCTCTCTCTCTACCCCTTCCTCTCTCTCTACCCCTTCCTCTCTCTACCCCTTCCTCTCTCTACCCCTTCCTCTCTCTCTACCCCTTCCCCTCTCTCTACCCCTTCCTCTCTCCCTACCCCTCCCCTTCCTCCCTCTCTACCCCTTCCTCTCTCTCTACCCCTCCCCTTCCTCTCTCTCTACCCCTTCCTCTCTCTCTACACCTTCCTCTCTCTTCCCCTTCCTCTCTCTCTACCCCTTCCTCTCCTACTACCCCTTCCTCTCTCTACCCCTTCCTCTCTCCTCTATCCCTTCCTCTCTCTCTACCCCCTCCCCATCCTCTCTCTCTACCCCTCCCCTTCCTCTCTCTCTACCCCTTCCTCTCTCTCTACCCTCCTCTCTCTCTACCCCTTCCTCTCTCTCTACCCCTTCCTCTCTCTCTACCCCTTCCTCTCTCTTTACCCCTTCCTCTCTCTACCCCTTCCTCTCTCTCTACCCCTTCCTCTCTCTCTACCCCTTCCTCTCTCTCTACCCCTTCCTCTCTCTACCCCTTCCTCTCTCTCTACCCCTTCCTCTCTCTACCCCTTCCTCTCTCTCTACCCCTCCCCTTCCTCTCTCTCTACACCTTCCTCTCTCTACCCCTTCCTCTCTCTCTACCCTCCTCTCACTACCCCTCCTCTCTCTCTACCCCTCCCCTTCCTCTCTCTCTACCCCTTCCTCTCTCTACCCCTTCCTCTCTCTCTACCCCTTCCTCTCTCTTTACCTCTTCCTCTCTCTCTACCCCTTCCCTCTCTCTCTACCCCTTACTCTCTACCCCTTCCTCTCTCTAACCCTTCCTCTCTCTCTACCCATCCCCTTCCTCTCTCTCTACCCCTTCCTCTCTCTACCCCTTCCTCTCTCTACCCCTTCCTCTCTCTCTACCCCTTCCTCTCTCTCTACACCTTCCTCTCTCTACCCTTCCTCTCTCTCTACCCCTTCCTCTCTCTACCCCTTCCTCTCTCTCTACCCCTCCCCTTCCTCTCTCTCTACCCCTTCCTCTCTCTCTACCCCTTCCTCTCTCTCTACCCCTTCCTCTCTCTATCCCTTCCTCTCTCTCTACACCTTCCTCTCTCTACCCCTTCCTCTCTCTCTACCCCTTCCTCTCTCTCTACCCCTCCCCTTCCTCTCTCTTAACCCCTTCCTCTCTCTCTACCCCTTCCTCTCTCTACCCCTTCCTCTCTCTCTACCCCTCCTCTCTCTCTATCCCTTCCTCTCTCTACCCCTTCCTCTCTCTCTACCCCTCCCCTTCCTCTCTCTCTACCCCTTCCTCTCTCTCTACCCCTTCCTCTCTCTCGACCCCTTCCTCTCTCTCTACCCCTTCCTCTCTCTACCCCTTCCTCTCTCTTCCCCTTCCTCTCTCTCTACCCCTTCCTCTCTCTCTACCCCTTCCTCTCTCTCTACCCCTTCCTCTCTCTACCCCTTCCTCTCTCTACCCCTTCCTCTCTCTCTACCCCTTCCCCTCTCTCTACCCCTTCCTCTCTCCCTACCCCTCCCCTTCCTCCCTCTCTACCCCTTCCTCTCTCTCTACCCCTCCCCTTCCTCTCTCTCTACCCCTTCCTCTCTCTCTACACCTTCCTCTCTCTCTTCCCCTTCCTCTCTCTCTACCCCTTCCTCTCCCTACCCCTTCCTCTCTCTACCCCTTCCTCTCTCTCTACCCGTTCCTCTCTCTCTACCCCTTCCCCTCTCTCTACCCCCTCCTCTCTCTCTACCCCTTCCTCTCTCTTTACCCCTTCCTCTCTCTCTACCCCTTCCTCTCTCTCTACCCCCTTCCACTCTCTCTACCCCTTCCTCTCTCTCTATCCCTTCCTCTCTCTCTACCCCTCCCCTTCCTCTCTCTCTACCCCTCCCCTTCCTCTCTCTCTACCCCTTCCTCTCTCTCTACCCCTTCCTCTCTCTCGACCCCTTCCTCTCTCTCTACCCCTTCCTCTCTCTACCCCTTCCTCTCTCTTCCCCTTCCTCTCTCTCTACCCCTTCCTCTCTCTCTACCCCTTCCTCTCTCTACCCCTTCCTCTCTCTCTACCCCTTCCTCTCTCTCTACCCCTTCCTCTCTCTCTACCCCTTCCCCTCTCTCTACCCCCTCCTCTCTCTCTACCCCTTCCTCTCTCTTTACCCCTTCCTCTCTCTCTACCCCTTCCTCTCTCTCTACCCCTTCCTCTCTCTCTACCTCTTCCTCTCTCTCTACCCCTTCCTCTCTCTCTATCCCTTCCTCTCTCTACCCCTTCCTCTCTCTCTACCCCTCCCCTCCTCTCTCTCTACCCCTTCCTCTCTCTCTACCCCTTCCTCTCTCTCTACCCCTTCCTCTCTCTCTACCCCTTCCTCTCTCTACCCCTTCCTCTCTCTCTACCCCTTCCTCTCTCTCTACACCTTCCTCTCTCTACCCCTTCCTCTCTCTCTACCCTTTCCTCTCTCTACCCCTTCCTCTCTCTACCCCTTCCTCTCTCTCTACCCCTCCCCTTCCTCTCTCTCTACCCCTTCCTCTCTCTCTACCCCTTCCTCTCTCTACCCCTTCCTCTCTCTCTACACCTTCCTCTCTCTACCCCTTCCTCTCTCTCTACCCCTTCCTCTCTCTCCACCCCTTCCTCTCTCTCTACCCCTCCCCTTCCTCTCTCTCTACCCCTTCCTCTCTCAACCCCTTCCTCTCTCTAATCCTTCCTCTCTCTCTACCCCTTCCTCTCTCTCCCCCTTCCTCTCTCTCTACCCCTTCCTCTCTCTCTACCCCTTCCCCTCTCTCTACCCCTTCCTCTCTCTATACCCCTTCCTCTCTCTCTACACCTTCCTCTCTCTACCCCTTCCTCTCTCTCTACCCCTTCCTCTCTCTACCCCTTCCTCTCTCTCTACCCCTCCCCTTCCTCTCTCTCTACCCCTTCCTCTCTCTACCCCTTCCTCTCTCTACCCCTTCCTCTCTCTCTACCCCTTCCTCTCTCTCTACCCCTTCCTCTCTCTACCCCTTCCTCTCTCTACCCCTTCCTCTCTCTCTACACCTTCCTCTCTCTCTACACCTTCCTCTCTCTATCCCTTCCTCTCTCTACCCCTTCCTCTCTCTCTACCCCTCCCCTTCCTCTCTCTCTACCCCTTCCTCTCTCTCTACACCTTCCTCTCTCTCTAACCCTTCCTCTCTCTACCCCTTCCTCTCTCTCTACCCCTTCCTCTCTCTCTACCCCTTCCTCTCTCTACCCCTTCCTCTCTCTCTACCCCTTCCTCTCTCTACCCCTTCCTCTCTCTCTACCCCTCCACTTCCTCTCTCTCTACACCTTCCTCTCTCTACCCCTTCCTCTCTCTCTACCCCTTCCTCTCTCTACCCCTTCCTCTCTCTCTACCCCTTCCTCTCTCTCTACCCCTCCCCTTCCTCTCTCTCTACCCCTTCCTCTCTCTCTACCCCTTCCTCTCTCTACCCCTTCCTCTCTCTACCCCTTCCTCTCTCTTTACCTCTTCCTCTCTCTCTACCCCTTCCTCTCTCTCTACCCCTTACTCTCTACCCCTTCCTCTCTCTACCCCTTCCTCTCTCTCTACCCATCCCCTTCCTCTCTCTCTACCCCTTCCTCTCTCTACCCCTTCCTCTCTCTACCCCTTCCTCTCTCTCTACCCCTTCCTCTCTCTCTACACCTTCCTCTCTCTACCCCTTCCTCTCTCTCTACCCCTTCCTCTCTCTACCCCTTCCTCTCTCTCTACCCCTCCCCTTCCTCTCTCTCTACCCCTTCCTCTCTCTCTACCCCTTCCTCTCTCTCTACCCCTTCCTCTCTCTATCCCTTCCTCTCTCTACCCCTTCCTCTCTCTCTACCCCTTCCTCTCTCTCTACCCCTCCCCTTCCTCTCTCTTAACCCCTTCCTCTCTCTCTACCCCTTCCTCTCTCTACCCCTTCCTCTCTCTCTACCCCTTCCTCTCTCTCTATCCCTTCCTCTCTCTACCCCTTCCTCTCTCTCTACCCCTCCCCTTCCTCTCTCTCTACCCCTTCCTCTCTCTCTACCCCTTCCTCTCTCTCGACCCCTTCCTCTCTCTCTACCCCTTCCTCTCTCTACCCCTTCCTCTCTCTTCTGCTTCCTCTCTCTCTACCCCTTCCTCTCTCTCTACCCCTTCCTCTCTCTCTACCCCTTCCTCTCTCTACCCCTTCCTCTCTCTAACCCTTCCTCTCTCTCTACCCCTTCCCCTCTCTCTACCCCTTCCTCTCTCCCTACCCCTCCCCTTCCTCCCTCTCTACCCCTTCCTCTCACTCTACCCCTCCCCTTCCTCTCTCTCTACCCCTTCCTCTCTCTCTACCCCTTCCTCTCTCTCTACCCCTTCCTCTCTCTCTACCCCTTCCTCTCCCTACCCCTTCCTCTCTCTACCCCTTCCTCTCTCTCTACCCCTTCCTCTCTCTCTACCCCTTCCCCTCTCTCTACCCCCTCCTCTCTCTCTACCCCTTCCTCTCTCTTTACCCCTTCCTCTCTCTCTACCCCTTCCTCTCTCTCTACCCCTTCCTCTCTCTCTACCCCTTCCTCTCTCTCTACCCCTTCCTCTCTCTCTATCCCTTCCTCTCTCTACCCCTTCCTCTCTCTCTACCCCTCCCCTTCCTCTCTCTCTACCCCTTCCTCTCTCTCTACCCCTTCCTCTCTCTCGACCCCTTCCTCTCTCTCTACCCCTTCCTCTCTCTACCCCTTCCTCTCTCTTCCCCTTCCTCTCTCCCTACCCCTTCCTCTCTCTCTACCCCTTCCTCTCTCTACCCCTTCCTCTCTCTCTACCCCTTCCTCTCTCTCTACCCCTTCCTCTCTCTCTGTCACATCCAAGTATTACTATAAGACTATTGAGATGAGCCTTAGCGGGTCTCTCAGTGTGAAAACACAGGGGTACCATGGGTGGCTATAGATATTTTCCTTTCAGTGAAAACTATGATGGAGGGTGTACTCTGTCCCTCAGTAATAAGCAGTTTGGGACACTTCCTCATCTCCCGTCTCAAAACACTATTTGAGATGGCGTGAAATAGCCGTCAAAACACTGTCTTCTACTGTTTCTACTAAGAGGAGCCGATAGAGAGAGATGGAGAGAGAGAGAAAATTGATGAGCAAGAAAGAAAATACAAAATAAGAGGGGGAAGAGAAAGACAGACAATGATTTATGAGAGAGAGAGAGAGAGAGAGAGAGAGAGAGAGAGAGAGAGAGAGAGAGAGAGAGAGAGAGAGAGAGAGAGAGAGAGAGAAATGACCTCCAAGTGTTCTGAATACCTTCTCCCTGCCCAGCTCCAGTCCATTATAATTCATTACTAAAGCTGCCCTTGTGGTACCCCCTCTCACCCTCCACCCTGATCCCAGCACGGAGTGCCTCTCTGGGGCAGGAGGCCTACTCCCGACCCCTGGGCCTAATGTAGAGGATGATGAATGGTAGATGGAGGCTGAATACCCTTGGTTATACATCTGGGTAACATAGAGGATGGGCAGATTAATTAACCTTGTCACGTGTGAGTTCCAAATATCTCTAACGGTCGCCCCCATCATGAGTTATTTTATGCGCCGTGATGTCAGAATTCACTCGCTGTTCCAAAATGTGAACGCTATGCACCGAGACGTTTTAAACCCGTGCTGCCCTCAAACCAAGGCACGCTGCCTGCTAATTATCTATAGGCTATAGAACAGTTTGAATTGAGGGGTGTTTCCGCCTCATCATTCATTCACATAGAAGTAGCCCATTTCAGTGTTGCGGACAATTTATGTTTGAGGCTTTACCGAGCCGGACAAAACGTCTCTCTTCGATGAGAGGCCTAAGCACCTCCCCAGTAGATGAGAGGCCGAGCTCCTCCCCAGTGGATGAGAGGCCAAGCACCTCCCCAGTAGAGGAGAGGCCCAAGCACCTCCCCAGTAGAGGAGAGGCCCAAGCACCTCCCCAGTAGAGGAGAGGCCCAAGCACCTCCCCAGTAGATGAGAGGCCCAAGCACCTCCCCAGTAGAGGAGAGGCCCAGCACCTCCCCAGTAGAGGAGAGGCCAAGCACCTCCCCAGTAGATGAGAGGCCCAAGCACCTCCCCAGTAGAGGAGAGGCCCAAGCACCTCCCCAGTAGAGGAGAGGCCCAAGCACCTCCCCAGTAGAGGAGAGGCCCAAGCACCTCCCCAGTAGAGGAGAGGCCCAAGCACCTCCCCAGTAGAGGAGAGGCCCAAGCACCTCCTCAGTAGAGGAGAGGCCCAAGCACCTCCCCAGTAGAGGAGAGGCCCAAGCACCTCCCCAGTAGAGGAGAGGCCCAAGCACCTCCCCAGTAGCGGAGAGGCCAAGCACCTCCCCAGTAGAGGAGAGGCCAAGCACCTCCCCAGTAGATGGGAGGCCAAGCACCTCCCCAGTAGAGGAGAGGCCAAGCACCTCCCCAGTAGATGAGAGGCCAAGCACCTCCCCAGTATTTCCCCAGATCCAGTATGCAGACATCTGCGCAGTCTTGCACAAGAATTTCCCCCCCCTGGCACATTTTCTGGCCAGCGCTCGCATTGCCTTCATTGTTGTTTTCCTTACTAATAATAACGTTGGACGTGTGTGCGTTCTTATCCAAGGAAGTGCCGTATTTTCTGTATATCGTGTTGTCGTTTCTACTGTAGCATACCATATGTATGTATGGATCATAATGTATTTACTGTTTTATTCACATGATTTCCAGTACTGGTGACAAGTCATGCATTCCGATTATTGCATAGATTGTAATAGTAACATATGATGTGTGTAAAATATATTTTTTAATGTTATACTGATTATGATGAGCTAATGCTAAGCTATTTGCCAGCTATGTGTGGCGCCATGTTTGTTGGCATTATACAATGCATTCTGGGTGTCACGTAAACGTCTGACAGACCAAAGATGTTATAACAAAATTAGGTGAAGGGACGGTTCACTCATCTTTCGAGGAAACTTCCGGAAGTGAATGATGGTAAATGACACACCCTCCTCAACATGCATGCTGCAGACAGACCGAAGTCATCTTGTCTCCTCTTATTATCTTTGGTTGATGCAGGAAAAAAACTAACATTTTTAAATGTGTCTGACTCAATTATTTTGATCAATGGTGAGCTTACCCATGATGTGATGAATTGCAAATAGTAATTTTTATTTGCTAATTCATATTATGGTTTCTGTCAGCCGAGAGTTAGCTAAATATGACCTCTTGTATTACGTCAAATCTTTCCTCAGTTAGCGATAGGACTAATGTAGCCTACATTTTCCGGTTTGGATGATTGTGTTATGCTGTCACTACTTCTGTGAATGTCTGAACATTGAATCCAAAAATAAACTGGTCACATTCAGGACATAAAATTGTAAGGACTGTGTTGGTGCAAAACGTTTCTGTGAAAAAACAGTGTTGTCAGCTGAAATGCTGACTGTTGCATCAATCTAAACTGGACATTCTAAATAAGCGTTCTAATCACACCGATTTGAGCAGACGATGCAGGGACCACTGTAGAATGATCACTCCCGTGTGTTGGTACGTGTCAAAGGGTTAAGATGAGGTGAGTGAGATGTAGTGGGATGTAGAGGGATGTAGTGGGATGTAGTGGGATGTAGTGGGATGTAGAGGGATGTAGTGAGGGTGTAATTGGATGTAGTGAGATGTAGTGGGATGTAGAGGGATGTAGTGAGGGTGTAATTGGATGTAGTGGGATGTAGTGGGATGTAGAGGGATGTAGTGAGGGTGTAATTGGATGTAGTGGGATGTAGTGGGATGTAGAGGGATGTAGTGAGGGTGTAATTGGATGTAGTGGGATGTAGTGGGATGTAGAGGGATGTAGTGAGGGTGTAATTGGATGTAGTGGGATGTAGTGGGATGTAGAGGGATGTAGTGAGGGTGTAATTGGATGTAGTGAGATGTAGTGAGTTGTTGTGGAATATAGTGAGATGGAGATGTTGTGGGATGTAGAGGGATGTAGAGGGAGGTAGAGGGAGGTAGAGGGAGGTAGTGGGATGTAGTGGGATGTAGTGGGATGTAGAGGGAGGTAGTGGGATGTAGAGGGAGGTAGAGGGAGGTAGTGGGATGTAGAGGGAGGTAGTGGGATGTAGTGGGATGTAGAGGGATGTAGAGGGATGTAGAGGGAGGTAGAGGGAGGTAGTGGGATGTAGAGGGAGGTAGTGGGATGTAGAGGGAGGTAGAGGGAGGTAGTGGGATGTAGAGGGAGGTAGTGGGATGTAGTGGGATGTAGAGGGATGTAGAGGGAGGTAGAGGGAGGTAGTGGGATGTAGAGGGAGGTAGTGGGATGTAGAGGGAGGTAGTGGGATGTAGTGGGATGTAGTGGGATGTAGAGGGATGTAGAGGGATGTAGAGGGAGGTAGAGGGAGGTAGAGGGAGGTAGTGGGATGTAGTGGGATGTAGTGGGATGTAGAGGGAGGTAGTGGGATGTAGAGGGAGGTAGAGGGAGGTAGTGGGATGTAGAGGGAGGTAGTGGGATGTAGTGGGATGTAGAGGGATGTAGAGGGATGTAGAGGGAGGTAGAGGGAGGTAGTGGGATGTAGAGGGAGGTAGTGGGATGTAGAGGGAGGTAGAGGGAGGTAGTGGGATGTAGAGGGAGGTAGTGGGATGTAGTGGGATGTAGAGGGATGTAGAGGGAGGTAGAGGGAGGTAGTGGGATGTAGAGGGAGGTAGTGGGATGTAGAGGGAGGTAGTGGGATGTAGTGGGATGTAGTGGGAGGTAGTCGAGGATAGATAGGCTAAATTAATTTTTCCAGTGTTACTAACACTATGGGCTCTATGGACCAGACTCTCTGTCAGGGCCCGGTGAGTTATCATCACTGCTGAAACAGACAAACTCTTTCACCTGACCTCAATTAATTACACTTCACTGCCTTACATGTCTGCCTTCTCCTTCTCCTTCTCTCTGTCTCTCTCCCCTCCCTCCCTCCCTCTCTCCCCTCCCTCCCTCTCTCCCCTCCCTCCCTCTCTCCCCTCACTCCCCCCCCCTCTCTCTGTAATAACAAATGAAAGGCCATCCAGTGTTTAATCAAGCCAGAAGACAGGAACATATTGTATTGGAAAGACTAACACAGTGGTTAAGTCCCAAAATGCACACTATTCTCTATGTTGTGCACCCTATTCCCTCTTAAGGGCTCTGGTAGAATAATAGTTCAATATATAGGGAATAGGGTGCCATTTGGGATGCACACAGAGACGATCAGGGTATTCCATTACGTTTTCAGCAGAATGCTGTCCACAGGATATTCCTTCCTGTTTGATGTTGGAGCTTAGCGTCAGTTTTTAGACATTTAGTCAGATGAAAGGGATTTGACCTTCCTCTTTCATGGTGGAGGTTAGCGTCACCTTTTAGACATTTAGTCAGATGAAAGGGATTTGACCTTCCTGTTTGATGTTGGAGGTTAGTCACCTTTTAGACATTAAGTCATATGAAAAGGATTTGACCTTCCTGTTTGATGTTGGAGGTTAGTCACCTTTTAGACATTTAGTCAGATGAAAGGGATTTGAACTTCCTGTTTGATGTTGGAGGTTAGTCACCTTTTAGACATTTAGTCAGATGAAAGGGATTTGACCTTCCTGTTTGATGTTGGAGGTTAGTCACCTTTTAGATATTTAGTCAGATTAAAGAGGTGTTCTCTCTCTTCTCTCTCAGGTGTTCTCTCTCTCTCTCTCTTCTCTCTCAGGTGTTCTCTCTTCTCTCTCAGGTGTTCTCTCTCTTCTCTCTCTTCTCTCTCTTCTCTCTCAGGTGTTCTCTCTCTTCTCTCTCAGGTGTTCTCTCTCTTCTCTTTCAGGTGTTCTCGCTCTTCTCTCTCAGGTGTTCTCTCTCTTCTCTCTCAGGTGTTCTCTCTTCTCTTTCAGGTGTTCTCTCTCTTCTCTCTCAGATGTTCTCTCTTCTCTTTCAGGTGTTCTCTCTCTTCTCTCTCAGATGTTCTCTCTTCTCTTTCAGGTGTTCTCTCTCTTCTCTCTCAAGTTTTCTCTCTTCTCTCTCAGGTGTTCTCTCTCTTCTCTCTCTTCTCTCTCAGATGTTCTCTCTTCTCTCTCATGTGTTCTCTCTCTCTTCTCTCTCAGGTGTTCTCTCTCTTCTCTCTCAGGTGTTCTCTCTCTTCTCTCTCAGGTGTTCTCTCTCTTCTCTCTCAGGTGTTCTCTCTCTTCTCTCTCAGGTGTTCTCTCTCTTCTCTCTCAGGTGTTCTCTCTCTTCTCTCTCAGGTGTTCTCTCTCTCTTCTCTCTCAGGTGTTCTCTCTTCTCTTTCAGGTGTTCTCTCTCTTCTCGTTCAGGTGTTCTCTCTCTTCTCTCTCAGGTGTTCTCTCTCTTCTCTTTCAGGTGTTCTCTCTCTTCTCTCTCAGGTGTTCTCTCTCTCTTCTCTCTCAGGTGCTCTCTCTCTTCTCGTTCAGGTGTTCTCTCTCTTCTCTCTCAGGTGTTCTCTCTCTTCTCTCTCAGGTGTTCTCTCTCTTCTCTTTCAGGTGCTCTCTCTCTTCTCTCTCAGGTGTTCTCTCTCTACTCTCTCAGGTGTTCTCTCTTCTCTTTCAGGTGTTCTCTCTCTTCTCTTTCAGGTGTTCTCTCTCTCTCTTCTCTCTCAGGTGTTCTCTCTCTCTCTTCTCTCTCAGGTGTTCTCTCTTCTCTTCCAGGTGTTCTCTCTCTTCTCTCTCAGGTTTTCTCTCTCTCTCTTCTCTCTCAGGTGTTCTCTCTCTTCTCTTTCAGGTGTTCTCTCTCTTCTCTCTCAGGTGTTCTCTCTCTCTTCTCTCTCAGGTGTTCTCTCTTCTCTTTCAGGTGTTCTCTCTCTTCTCTTTCAGGTGTTCTCTCTCTTCTCTCTCATGTGTTCTCTCTCTCTCTTCTCTCTCAGGTGTTCTCTCTCTTCTCTCTCATGTGTTCTCTCTCTCTCTTCTCTCTCAGGTGTTCTCTCTTCTCTCTCAGGTGTTCTCTCTCTTCTCTCTCAGGTGTTCTCTCTCTTCTCTCTCTGAGGAGTTCTCTCTCTTCTCTTTCAGGTGTTCTCTCTCTTCTCGTTCAGGTGTTTTCTCTCTTCTCTCTCAGGTGTTCTCTCTCTTCTCTCTCAGGTGTTCTCTCTCTCTCTTCTCTCTCAGGTGTTCTCTCTCTCTTCTTTCTCAGGTGTTCTCTCTTTTCTTTCAGGTGTTCTCTCTCTTCTCTCTCAGGTGTTCTCTCTCTCTTCTTTCTCAGGTGTTCTCTCTTTTCTTTCAGGTGTTCTCTCTTCTCTCTCAGGTGTTCTCTCTCTTTTCTCTCAGGTTTTCTCTCTCTTCTCTCTGAGGTGTTATCTCTCTTCTCTCTCAGGTGTTCTCTCTCTTCTCTTTCAGGTGTTCTCTCTCTCTTCTCTCTCAGGTGTTCTCTCTTCTCTTTCAGGTGTTCTCTCTCTTCTCTCTCAGGTGTTCTCTCTCTCTTCTCTCTGAGGAACTTAACATGGACTCACTTGTTAAATCCACTTCAATTAGTCTAGATGAAGGGGAGGAGACATGTTAAAGAAGGACTTTTAAGACTTAAGACAATTGAGACATGGATTGTGTATGTGTGCCGTTCAGAGAAGACTACTAAGACCTATACTAAATACTACAGTTCTACAAAGGAAATACCTGCATATGGTGTGTTTGGGTGGTGCAGTGAGGTGTTCGGAGTCACATTGATACAAGGGGAGATTGTTGTGATGTGACCTTTCACATCTCCTCTTGAGAGTCATCAGTTTCTTTGTATCCAAGTGGTATTGTCTGTGAGAGAAAGACGAAAACACTGTTCACATTCATGGGCAATCGTTGTGTACTGTCTGTATTACTACTGTGGCAGCATGGTGTAGAATATGAAGCATCTCACAGACACACGTTAGCTAGCTAGCTACAACACACAGGCATAGTTACTCCAAGACTAATATGAGACATCAAGCCAAAGTCTTTCCTTTACACTTCATCACCATCACCACCACCATCACATCACCATCACCATCATCATCATCATCATCATCACCATCACCATTCACCATCACCATCACCATCACCATCACCATCACCATCACCATCATCATCTTCACCATCACCATCAACATCATCACCATCATCATCATCATCATCATCATCATCACCATCATCACCATCACCATCACCATTACCACCATCACCATCATCACCATCACCATCACCACCATCATCATCACCATCACCATCAACACCATCACCATTACCATCATCACCACAACCACCTTCATCACCATCACCACCACCATCACCATCACCATCACCATCATCACCATCACCATCACCATCACCATCACCATCATCACCATCATCACCATCATCATCATCATCATCATCACCATCACCACCATCATCACCATCATCATCATCACCATCACCATCATCACCATCACCATCACCACCATCATCATCACCATCACCATCACCACCATCACCATTACCATCATCACCACAACCACCTTCATCACCATCACCACCACCATCACCATCACCATCACCATCACCATCATCACCATCACCATCACCATCATCACCATCATCACCATCATCACCATCACCATCACCATCACCATCATCACCATCATCATCATCATCACCATCACCACCATCATCACCATCACCATCATCACCATCACCATTATCACCATCACCATCATCACCATCATCACCATCATCATCACCATCATCACCATCATCATCATCACCATCACCATCATCAAAACATTTATCCAGTTTTGCTCCTAGTCCTAATGAGATGCACTGAGGCTAGCTAGGCTAGCATTTACATTTTGGCTATAGTATCAATGCTAGCTAGCGACAGGGTCTTCAGAAGGTATTCACACCTATTGACCTTTTCCACATTTTGTTGTCTTACAGCATGAATTTAAAATGGATTAAATTGAGATTTTTTTGGCACTGGCCTACACACAATACCCTATAATGTGAAAGTGGAATTGTGTTTTTAGAAATTTATAAAAAATGAAAAGCTGAATTGTCTTGAGTCAATAAATATTTGACTCAAGACTCTCCTGAACTTATTCAGGCTTGTTATGGCAAGAGTAAATATTTGACCCCTTTGTTATGGCATGCCTGAATAAGTTCAGGAGTGAAAAGTTGTAATAAGTTGCATGGACTCACTCTGTGTGCAATAATAGTGTTTAACATGATTTTTGAATGACTACCTCATCTCTGTACCCCACACATAGAGATAATTGTAAGGTCCCTCAGTCGAGCAGTGAATTTCAAATACAGATTCAACCACAAAGACCAGAGAGGTTTTCCAATGCCTCGCAAAGAAGGGCACCTATTGGTAGATGGGTAAAAAAAAAGCAGACATTGAATATGCCTTTGAGCATGGTGAAGTTATTAATTACACTTTGGCTGGTGTATCAATACCGGCCACGACCGGGAGACCCATGGGGCGGCGCACAATTGGCCCAGCATCGTCCAGGGTAGGGGAGGGAATGGCCGGCAGGGATGTAGCTCAGTTGGTAGAGCATGGTGTTTGCAACGCCAGGGTTGTGGGTTCGATTCCCACGGGGGGACAGTATGAAAAAATAAAATAATGTATGCACTCACTAACTGTAAGTCGCTCTGGATAAGAGCGTCTGCTAAATGACTAAAATGTAAAAAAAAAAATGTAAAAAATGACTAGGGAGTTTTTTTATGATAAATGAAATTGAATAGAGCTGAGAACAGGCAAAGTCCTGGAGGAAAATCTGGTCCAGTCTGCTTTTCCACCAGACACTGGGAGAGGAATTCACCTTTCAGCAGGACAATAACCTAAAACACACAGCCAAATCTACACTGGAGTTGCTCACCAAGACGACATTGAATGTTCCCGAGTTGCCTGATTACAGTTTTGACTTAAATCGGCTTGAAAATCTATGGGAAGACTTGAAAATGGCTGTCTAGCAATGATCAACAACCAACTTGACAGAGTTTTAAGAATTTTTAAAAGAATAATGGGCAAATATTATACAATCCAGCTGCACAAAGCTCTTAGACTTTATTTTTTATTATGATTATTTTATATTAACGTATATATAGATATGTTTTATTAAATCTATTTTTCTTCTTTATTATTTTCCCCTAATCCTACCACCCCTCCCCTAATTGGAGTAAACTAATGGACAACAACACTTAGGCTTCTACTTCCAGCTTATACATACTACTGTTGTCACGATCGTCATAAGAAGCGGACCAAGGCGCAGCGTGATAAGCGTACATTATTTTATTAAGTACACACACCCGAAAAAAAAAAAAAAAAAACGATACGTGAAGTCCTAGGTCATACAACACAAACCTAAACGGAACAAGATCCCACAAAACAAAAGTGCCAAAAGGCTGCCTAAGTATGGTCCCCAATCAGAGACAACAAGCAACAGCTGCCTCTGATTGGGAACCACCCCGGCCAACATAGAAATACATGAACTAGAACAAAACATAGAAAATAACACATAGACAATCCACACCCTGGCTCAACATATAAGAGTCCCCAGAGCCAGGGCATGACAGTTCCCCCCCCCCCCCCCCCCCCTAAAGGCGCGGACTCCGACCGCGCCAACCAAACACAAGAGGGTAGGGGCCGGGTGGGCATTCCGCCTCGGAGGCGGATCCGGCTCCGGGCGTGACCACCACTCTCTCTCTACCCCCCCGTAGCGCCCCTGGTCTGGTCCCGCTGGCCGGAGCTGGACTGGACATCGGTGGAGCGGATTGCTCTGGCTCCGGTGTGGAGCAGCTGACCGGTGCCGGACCAGGCACCGGTGGAACAGGCACGGACCGTGCCGGACTGACGACGCGCACCACTGGCTTGGTGCGGGGAGCAGGAACAGGCCGGACAGGGCTGGACACGCGCACCACTGGCTTGGTGCGGGGAGCAGGAACGGGCCGGACCGGGCTGGCGACGCGCACCACTGGCTTGGTGCGGGGAGCAGGAACGGGCCGGACCGGGCTGGCGACGCGCACCACTGGCTTGGTGCGGGGAGCAGGAACGGGCCGGACCGGGCTGGCGACGCGCACCACTGGCTTGGTGCGGGGAGCAGGAACGGGCCGGACCGGGCTGGCGACGCGCACCACTGGTTTGGTGCGGGGAGCAGGAACGGGCCGGACCGGGCTGGCGACGCGCACCACTGGCTTGGTGCGGGGAGCAGGAACGGGCCGGACCGGGCTGGCGACGCGCATCACTGGCTTGGTGCGGGGAGCAGGAACGGGCCGGACCGGGCTGGCGACGCGCACCACTGTCTTGGTGCGGGGAGCAGGAACGGGCCGGACCGGGCTGGCGACGCGCACCACTGGTTTGGTGCGGGGAGCAGGAACGGGCCGGACCGGGCTGGCGACGCGCACCACTGGTTTGGTGCGGGGAGCAGGAACGGGCCGGACCGGGCTGGCGACGCGCACCACTGTCTTGGTGCGGGGAGCAGGAACGGGCCGGACCGGGCAGGCGACGCGCACCACTGGCTTGGTGCGGGGAGCAGGAACGGGCCGGACCGGGCTGGCGACGCGCACCACTGTCTTGGTGCGGGGAGCAGGAACAGGCCGGACCGGGCTGGCGACGCGCACCACTGTCTTGGTGCGGGGAGCAGGAACAGGCCGGACCGGGCTGGCGACGCGCACCACTGGCTTGGTGCGGGGAGCAGGAACAGGCCGGACCGGGCTGGCGACGCGCACCACTGGCTTGGTGCGGGGAGCAGGAACAGGCCGGACCGGGCTGGCGACGCGCACCACTGGCTTGGTGCGGGGAGCAGAAACAGGCCGGACCGGGCTGGCGACGCGCACCACTGGCTTGGTGCGGGGAGCAGGAACAGGCCGGACCAGGCTGGCGACGCGCACCACTGGCTTGGTGCGGGGAGCAGGAACAGGCCGGACCGGGTTGGCGACGCGCACCACTGGCTTGGTGCGGGTAGCAGGATCAGGCCGGACCGGGCTGGCGACGCGCACCACTGGCTTGGTGCGGGGAGCAGGAACAGGCCGGACCGGGCTGGCGACGCGCACCACTGGCTTGGTGCGGGGAGCAGGAACAGGCCGGACCGGGCTGGTAACACGCACCATTGGCTTGGTGCGGGGAGCAGGAACGGGCCGGACCGTACTGGGAACACACACCATTGGCCTTGTGCGGGAAGCAGGAATGGGTCGAGCCGTACTGGGAACACGCACCACTGGCTTAGTGCGAGGATCAGGAACGGGCCGGACCGGACTGGTGACACACACCACTTGCTTGGTGCGAGGAGCGAGACTGGGTTTCCTCATAAACCTCCGCTCCCTTTGCTGCCTGCTCAGTTCCTCTCGCCGTGCCTCTACACTCTCCTTCTCCCTTAACGCCTCCTGTAGCTCCTCCCTCTGACCAATTAACTCCTGCTCCCTCTGGACCAATAGCCCCCGTAACCTGGTGGCCTCCTCTCCTAGTCTGCAGATACGCCCTGTCGCTGACTCCTGCTGCCCCGTCGTCCACGCCATGTGCCCCCCCCCCGCCGTTTCTCCTCTCCTGCCTGGGCATTTTCATACATCATCCTCCGGTAACGGACAGCCTCCTCCTTCGTGATTTTCCCCCAACCGAGGAGGACATCTACTAACGTAACCTCTGGCGTTTGCTCCTGGACACGCTGCTTGGTCCTCTTTTGGTGGGATCTTATGTCACGATCGTCATAAGAAGCGGACCAAGGCGCAGCGTGATAAGCGTACATTATTTTATTAAGTACACACACCCGAATAAAAAAAAAATAAAACGATACGTGAAGTCCTAGGTCATACAACACAAACCTAAACGGAACAAGATCCCACAAAACAAAAGTGCCAAAATGCTGCCTAAGTATGGTCCCCAATCAGAGACAACAAGCAACAGCTGCCTCTGATTGGGAACCACCCCGGCCAACATAGAAATACATGAACTAGAACAAAACATAGAAAATAACACATAGAAAATCCACACCCTGACTCAACATATAAGAGTCCCCAGAGCCAGGGCCTGACAACTGTATGTACATTTTACAGACACAGTATATTTTACATTAGTTCTCTTTTTTTGTTTGTTTGTTTTTAGTCCCACCCTTCAGCTACCCTCAACCCCTCCCATCTATCTCTGAAAACCATCCAGTTCTGATTTCAAATTGCCATATATTTTTCAACTGTGCTGTTTCACAAACATTTGGAACCTTTCTATTCTCATAGTTTCTACAGATTGTAAATAAAAACATTTTTGCTTAGAAACTTGCCCAGAAAGACTCGCAGCTGTAATAGTTGCCAAAGGAGATTCTAACATGTATTGACTCAGGGGGGTTGAATACAAGATACAGTATATTAGTGTATTATTTTTTCTTAAATGTTTTGTCAAAATTTTAAAATTGTTCTTCCAATTTGACATTAGAGTATTTTGTGTAAATCGTTGACAAAAAATTACAATTAAATATATTTTAATCCCACTTTGTAACACAAGAAAATGGCCGTTACATCGCGCACATAAAAAATGCTTTTTTAAGTAAGGAACAGTTTTACTCCAAAATTGAGAATTTATTTGAATAAATAGATAAATACAACAATGTTTAAAATCAAAATTAAAAGGCTGGAACAAGGATAAAACGTTAAGGGCAATAAATCCAGACAACATGCTCTCCTCTACCCATGTGTTCCACTCCCAACTGCCTCTCTCCCCCAAATATATACAGTGCATTCAGAAAAGTATTCAGACCCCTTCACCTTTTACACATTTTGTTATGTTACAGCATTATTCTAAAATGGATTAAATAAATGTTTTCCCACATACCCCATAATGACAAAGCGGAAACAGGTTATTAGACATTTTTGCTAAGTTATTACAAATTAAAAAACAGAAATACCTTATTTACATAAGTATTCAGACCCTTTGCTATGAGACTCGAAATTGAGCTCCGGTGCATCCTGTTTCCATTGATCATCCTTGAGATGATTCTACAACTTGATTGGAGTCCACCTGTGGTTACTCCTGAGTGGCGCAGTGGTCTAAGGCACTGCATCACAGTGCTAACTGTGCCACTAGATCCTGGTTCGAATCCAGGCTCTGTCGCAGCCGGCCGCGACCGGGAGACTCATGGGCGACGCACAATTGGCCCAGCGTCGTCCAGGGTAGGGGAGGGAATGGCCGGCAGGGATGTAGCTCAGTTGATAGAGCATGGCGTTTGCAACGCCAGGGTTGTGGGTTCGTTTCCCACGGGGGGCCAGTATAAAAAAATATGTATTCACTAACTGTAAGTCGCTCTGGATAAGAGCGTCTGCTAAATGACGTAAATGTAAATGTAAATGTTACTTCAATTGATTGGACATGATTTGGAAAGGCACAGACCTGTTTATATAAGGTCCCACAGTTGACAGTGCATATCAGAGCAAAAACCAAGCGAAGAGGTCAAAGGAATTTTCCGTAGAGCTCCAAGACAGGATTGTGTCGAGGCACAGATCTGAGGAAGGGTACCAAAATATTTCTGCAGCATTGAAGGTCCCGAAGAACACGGTGGCCTCCATCATTCTTAAATGGAAGAAGTTTGGAACCACCAAGACACTTCCTAGAGCTTGTCGCCTGGTCAACCTGAGCAATCGGGGGAGAATGGCCTTGGTCAGGGAGGTGACCAAGAACCCGATGGTCACACTGACAGCGCTCCAGAGTTCCTCTGTGGAGATGGGAGAACCTTCCAGAAGGACAACCATCTCTGCAGCACTCCACCAATCAGGCCTTTATGGTAGAGTGGCAGACGGAAGCCACTCCTCAGTAAAGGCACATGACTGCCCGCTTGGAGTTTGCCAAAATCCACCTAAAGGACTCTCAGACCATAAGAAACAAGATTCTCTGGTCTGATGAAACCAAGATTGAACTCTTTAGCCTGAATGCCAAGCGTCACGACTGGAGGAAACCTGGCACCATCCCTACGGTGAAGCATGGGGGTGGCAGCATCATGCTGTGGAGATGGTTTTCAGTGGCAGGGACTTGGAGACTAGTCAGGATCAAGGCAAAGATGAACGGAGCAAAGTACAGAGAGATCCTTGATGAAAACCTGCTCCAGAGCGCTTAGGACCTCAGACTGGGGCGAAGGTTCACCTTCCAACAGGACAACAACCCTAAGCACACAGCCAAGACAACGCAGGAGTGGCTTTGGGACAAGTCTCTGAATGTCCTTGAGTGGCCCAGCCAGAGCACGGACTTGAACCCGATCTAACATCTCTGGAGAGACCTGAAAATAGCTGTGCAGTGACGCTCCCCATCCAACCTGACAGAGCTTGAGAGGATCTGCAGAGAAGAATGGGAGAAACTCCCCAAATACAGGTGTGCCAAGCTTGTAGTGTCATACCCAAGAAGACTCAAGGCTGTAATCACTGCCAAAGGTGCTTCAACAATGCACTGAGTAAAGAGTCTGAATACTTATGTAAATGTGATATTTCAGTTTTTTGTTTTTAATACATTTGCAAACATTTCTTAAAAGCTGTTTTTGTGTGTAGATTGATGAGGGGGAAAAAACAATTTAATCCATTTTAGAATAAGGCTGTAACGTAACAAAATGTGGAAGGTGTCAAGGGGTCTGAATACGTACCGAATGCAGTGTATACAATCAACTCAAATTGGTGGCTTACCATACAATTAGCCAATCCTTAACCTAAACACACATTCCTTTAACACTTAACTGCTGCAGGTGAAATGGTGAAATTAACATGTTAATTATGTCAGGATATGAAATATTACTGAACATCATGTTAATTATGGCAGGATATGAAATATTACTGAAAAACATGTCAATTATGTCAGGATATGAAATATTACTGAAAAACATGTTAATTATGTCAGGATATGAAATATTACTAAAAAAAATGTTAATTATGTCAGGATATGAAATATTACTGAAAAACATGTTAATTATGTCAGGATATTAAATATTACTAAAAAACATGTTAATTATGTCAGGATATGAAATATTACTAAAAAACATGTTAATTATGTCAGGATATGAAATATTACTGAAAAACATGTTAATTATGTCAGGATATTAAATATTTTCTAAAAAACATGTTAATTATGTCAGGATATGAAATATTACTGAAAAACATGTTAATTATGTCAGGATATTAAATATTACTAAAAAACATGTTAATTATGTCAGGATATGAAATATTACTGAACATCATGTTAATTATAGCAGGATATGAAATATTACTAAAAGACATGTTAATTATGTCAGGATATGAAATATTACTGAACATCATGTTAAATATGTCAGGATATGAAATATTACTGAAAAACATGTTAATTATGTTAGGATATGAAATATTACTGAACATCATGTTAATTATGGCAGGATATTAAATATTACTAAAAGACATGTTAATTATGTCAGGATATGAAATATTACTGAACATCATGTTAATTATAGCAGGATATGAAATATTACTAAAAGACATGTTAATTATGTCAGGATATGAAATATTACTGAACATCATGTTAAATATGTCAGGATATGAAATATTACTGAAAAACATGTTAATTATGGCAGGATATGAAATATTACTGAACATCATGTTAAATATGTCAGGATATGAAATATTACTGAACATCATGTTAATTATGTCAGGATATGAAATATTACTGAAAAACATGTTAATTATGTCAGGATATGAAATATTACTGAACATCATGTTAATTATGGCAGGATTTGAAATATTACTAAAATGCATGTTAATTATGTCAGGATATGAAATATTACTAAAAGACATGTTAATTATGTCAGGATATGAAATATTACTGAAAAACCTTTTAATTATGTCAGGATATGAAATATTACTGAACATCATGTTAATTATGTCAGGATATGAAATATTACTGAAAAACATGTTAATTATGTCAGGATATGAAATATTACTGAACATCATGTTAATTATGGCAGGATTTGAAATATTACTTAAATACATGTTAATTATGTCAGGATATGAAATAATACTGAAAAATATGTTAATGATGTCAGGATATGAAATGCTACTGAAAAACATGTTAATTATGTCAGGATATGAAATATTACTGAACAGCATGTTAATTATGTCAGGATATGAAATATTACTGAAAAACATGTTAATTATGTCAGGATATGAAATATTACTGAACATCATGTTAATTATGTCAGGATATGAAATATTACTGAAAAACATGTTAATTATGTCAGGATATGAAATATTACTGAACATCATGATAATTATGTCAGGATATGAAATATTACTGAAAAACATGTTAATTATGTCAGGATATGAAATATTACTGAAAAACATGTTAATTATGGCCGGATATGAAATATTACTGAAAAACAGGGCCCTTTAACAAATAAACGTTTAACACACACACACAATAAGGAACGTATGAGTCTTTAGGTGAGGATGTGCCATCATATACACTGGGGAAAAAAAGTATTTAGTCAGCCACCAATTTAGCAAGTTCTCCCACTTAAAAAGATGAGAGAGGCCTGTAATTCTCATCATACGTACACGTCAACTATGACAGACAAATTGAGGAAAAAAAATCCAGAAAATCACATTGTAGGATTTTTAATGAATTTATTTGCAAATTATGGTGGAAAATAAGTATTTGGTCACCTACAAACAAGCAAGATTTCTGGCTCTCACAGACCTGTAACTTCTTCTTTAAGAGGCTCCTCTGTCCTCCACTCGTTACATGTATTAATGGCACCTGTTTGAACTTGTTATCAGTATAAAAGACACCTGTCCACAACCTCAAACAGTCACACTCCAAACTCCACTATGGCCAAGACCAAAGAGCTGTCAAAGGACACCAGAAACAAAATTGTAGACCTGCACCAGGCTGGGAAGACTGAATCTGCAATAGGTAAGCAGCTTGGTTTGAAGAAATCAACTGTGGGAGCAATTATTAGGAAATGGAAGACATACAAGACCACTGATAATCTCCCTCGATCTGGGGCTCCACGCAAGATCTCACCCCATGGGGTCAAAATGATCACAAGAACGGTGAGCAAAAATCCCAGAACCACACGGGGGGACCTAGTGAATGACCTGCAGAGAGCTGGGACCAAAGTAACAAAGCCTACCATCAGTAACACACTACGCCGCCAGGGACTCAAATCCTGCAGTGCCAGACGTGTCCCCCTGCTTAAGCCAGTACATGTCCAGGCCCGTCTGAAGTTTGCTAGAGTGCATTTGGATGATCCAGAAGAGGATTGGGAGAATGTCATATGGTCAGATGAAACCAAAATATAACTTTTTGGTAAAAACTCAACTTGTCGTGGTTGGAGGACAAAGAATGCTGAGTTGCATCCAAAGAACACCATACCTACTGTGAAGCATGGGGGTGGAAACATCATGCTTTGGGGCTGTTTTTCTGCAAAGGGACCAGGACGACTGATCCGTGTAAAGGAAAGAATGAATGGGGCCATGTATCGTGAGATTTTGAGTGAAAACCTCCTTCCATCAACAAGGGCATTGAAGATGAAACGTGGCTGTGTCTTTCAGCATGACAATGATCCCAAACACACCGCCCGGGCAACGAAGGAGTGGCTTCGTAAGAAGCATTTCAAGGTCCTGGAGTGGCCTAGCCAGTCTCCAGATCTCAACCCCATAGAAAATATTTGGAGGGAGTTGAAAGTCCGTGTTGCCCAGTGACAGCCCCAAAACATCACTGCTCTAGAGGAGATCTGCATGGAGGAATGGGCCAAAATACCAGCAACAGTGTGTGAAAACCTTGTGAAGACGTACAGAAAACGTTTGACCTGTGTCTTTGCCAACAAAGGGTATATAACAAAGTATTGAGAAACTTTTGTTATTGACCAAATACTTATTTTCCACCATAATTTGCAAATAAATTCATTACAAATCCTACAATGTGATTTTCTGGATATTATTTTCTCAATTTGTCTGTCATAGTTGACGTGTATCTATGATGAAAATTACAGGCCTCTCTCATCTTTCTAAGTGGGAGAACTTGCACAATTGGTGGCTGACTAAATAATTTTTTCCCCCACTGTATATTAACAATGTGGAAAAGTCAAGGGGTGTGAATACTTTCTGAAGGCACTGTATAACATTCGGCTACAGTGCATTTTGGGTATAGAAACAAAGCTAGCTAGCTCAACTTATGGCCGTTATAGACAAGGACAACCATATCTACTTCCTGCTAGCGTGATAGTGCAATCAGCGAAACTCAAAGGCCACAATAATTGCTACAAAACATGACTCCATTCATTTTTAGATCAGACAGCAGGCTCAATCAATCAATCAAAGACATTGGTTGAACTCTCCAGGTGCAAAAAAATATATAATTTGCTAAGGTGCATATTTTGTCTGAAACACTTCTCATCACTCATAATGATGTAGGGAGACTGGAAAAGCACCCCAAATAGTGTCTACTCTCATCACTCATAATGATGTAGGGAGACTGGAAAAACACCCCAAATAGTGTCTACTCTCATCACTCATAATGATGTAGGGAGACTGGAAAAGCACCCCAAATAGTGTCTACTCTCATCACTCATAATGATGTAGGGAGACTGGAAAAGCACCCCAAATAGTGTCTACTCTCATCACTCATAATGATGTAGGGAGACTGGAAAAGCACCCCAAATAGTGTCTACTCTCATCACTCATAATGATGTAGGGAGACTGGAAAAGCACCCCAAATAGTGTCTACTCTCATCACTCATAATGATGTAGGGAGACTGGAAAAGCACCCCAAATAGTGTCTACTCTCATCATTTACATTTACATTTTAGTCATTTAGCAGACGCTCTTATCCAGAGCGACTTACAGTTAGTGAATACATATTTTATATTTTTTCATACTGGCCCCCGTGGGAATCGAACCCACAACCCTGACGTTGCAAACACCATGCTCTATCAACTGAGCTACATCCCTGCCGGCCATTCCCTCCCCTACCCTGGACGACGCTGGGCCAATTGTGCGCCGCCCATGAGTCTCCTGGTCGCGGCCGGCTGCGACAGAGCCTGGATTCGAACCAGGATCTCTAGTGGCACAGTTAGCACTGCGATGCAGTGCCTTAGACCACTGCGCCACTCATCACTCATAATGATGTAGGGAGACTGGAAAAGCACCCCAAATAGTGTCTACTCTCATCACTCATAATGATGTAGGGAGACTGGAAAAGCACCCCAAAT
>NW_028156544.1:0-3000 GCF_964263955.1 Coregonus lavaretus
ACCCCCCCCCTCCCCCACATCTCGTGCCACCACAACTCCAACACAATCACACTACACAGTACCCTACAACACATCACAATACAACACACCACCCAGCACCACATTCCAACCCTCCTCTCCAGTTGTACAAACAGCCCCTGAAAAAGGTTCAACAATGCATATTTGACCTTTTCACTGCTGGAATACCTCTGCCCAATCACAAACATCCCCACAGAGAAGACAACCCCCGACCTCACACACAGAGAGTCCAACAGCAACAATAACATCATTACCCTGGCACACACAGAGAGTTCAACAGCTGCATCATTACCCTGCCACACACAGAGAGTTCAACAGCTGCATCATTACCTGCCACACACAGAGAGTTCAACAGCTGCATCATTACCCTGGCACACACAGAGTCCAAACAGCTGCATCATTACCCTGCCACACACAGAGGAGTTCAACAGTAACATCATTACCCTGCCACACACAGAGAGTTCAACAGCAGCATCATTACCCTGCCACACACAGAGAGTCCAACAGCTGCATCATTACCCTGCCACACACAGAGAGTTCAACAGCTGCATCATTACCCTGCCACACACAGAGAGTTCAACAGCAGCATCATTACCCTGCCACACACAGAGAGTTCAACAGCTGCATCATTACCCTGGCACACAGAGAGTTCAACAGCAGCATCATTACCCTGCCACACACAGAGAGTTCAACAGCTGCATCATTACCCTGGCACACAGAGAGTTCAACAGCTGCATCATTACCCTGCCACACACAGAGAGTTCAACAGCAGCATCATTACCCTGCCACACACAGAGAGTCCAACAGCTGCATCATTACCCTGCCACACACAGAGAGTTCAACAGCTGCATCATTACCCTGCCACACACAGAGAGTTCAACAGCTGCATCATTACCCTGCCACACACAGAGTCCAACAGCAGCATCATTACCCTGCCACACACAGAGAGTTCAACAGCAGCATCATTACCCTGCCACACACAGAGAGTTCAACAGCAGCATCATTACCCTGCCACACACAGAGAGTCCAACAGTAACATCATTACCCTGCCACACACAGAGAGTTCAACAGCTGCATCATTACCCTGCCACACACAGAGAGTTCAACAGCAGCATCATTACCCTGCCACACACAGAGAGTTCAATAGTAACATCATTACCCTGCCACACACACAGAGTTCAACAGCTGCATCATTACCCTGCCACACACAGAGAGTTCAACAGTAACATCATTACCCTGCCACACACAGAGAGTTCAACAGCTGCATCATTACCCTGCCACACACAGAGAGTTCAACAGCAGCATCATTACCCTGCCACACACACAGAGTCCAACAGCTGCATCATTACCCTGGCACACAGAGAGAGTTCAACAGCTGCATCATTACCCTGCCACACACAGAGAGTTCAACAGCAGCATCATTACCCTGCCACACACAGAGAGTTCAACAGCTGCATCATTACCCTGCCACACACAGAGAGTTCAACAGTAACATCATTACCCTGCCACACAGAGAGTCCAACAGTAACATCATTACCCTGCCACACACAGAGAGTTCAACAGTAACATCATTACCCTGCCACACACAGAGAGTTCAACAGCAGCATCATTACCCTGCCACACACACAGAGTTCAACAGCAGCATCATTACCCTGCACACACAGAGAGTTCAACAGCAGCATCATTACCCTGCCACACACACAGAGTTCAACAGCAGCATCATTACCCTGCCACACACAGAGAGTCCAACAGCTGCATCATTACCCTGCCACACACAGAGAGTTCAACAGCTGCATCATTACCCTGCCACACACAGAGAGTTCAACAGCAGCATCATTACCCTGCCACACACAGATAGTTCAACAGTAACATCATTACCCTGCCACACAGAGAGTTCAACAGTAACATCATTACCCTGCCACACACAGAGAGTTCAACAGTAACATCATTACCCTGCCACACAGAGAGTTCAACAGTAACATCATTACCCTGCCACACAGAGAGTTCAACAGTAACATCATTACCCTGCCACACACAGAGAGTTCAACAGCAGCATCATTACCCTGCCACACACAGAGAGTTCAACAGCAGCATCATTACCCTGCCACACACAGAGAGTTCAACAGCAGCATCATTACCCTGCCACACACAGAGAGTTCAACAGCAGCATCATTACCCTGCCACACACAGAGTCCACAGTCTCAGTCATTGCACCAAATGAACGCCACTCCCTGTTTCCCCAGCTATTGGTGGCCAGGGCTCCATGTAATACCCTCCACTGAGGTCCCCTGAACGTTTTGCCATTGGGAGCTGATAGAGCACCCCTTACCCTGCCATGCTCTCAGCCCCTACAAGCCCCGGCCACTGACGCCCCTTCGCTCCCGCTAAGCTCCTGATGTGTCTAACCTTGACGCTGATGGTATACAGCACCTTACCCCCCACCTCCGTAACCCCCCCCCCAGGCCCAGGGCTCTGATTTACCAAACCTAACGCAATGGTCAATCTAAGCTCAGGTGGGTTCAGTGGTGTATCAGAAATATTTTCACTATCACAATTACCATCTCACTTGCTGGCAATGGCGTGTCTTGGCCCCTCACTGAAGCGCGTAGCTTGTAAAAATCGTTCTGTCCTCGGTTGCAACACTCACTACCGATTAGTGGTTAAGGGCAAAACGCTCTTAACCACTAAGCTACCTGCCGCCCCATGATATTGGGGCTAGGCCTACTGTAAATGGCATTATGGCTGAGCATGGACATGCCAAACATTGTCAATTAGCAAGATTAAATTCATTATTGATAAGGTCTACAAAGAGAACGAATATTTCCAATCAAATACTAAACAAAAACGAAACAGCAACTGGTTTTCAACACGCTGTGTCACACTTACAGGCCCCATCATTATATCCAAGTGGGCATATCATATTAAGACTATGGAGGGTTTTACGCACATCCAACGTTTTCACAGTAGCTGGACAAAGACCCA
>NW_028156543.1:0-11000 GCF_964263955.1 Coregonus lavaretus
CACTAAACCCTGTACATGTTAGAGGCCATACCAAATACAGAAGAAAGGGAAGGAGCCGTTAAACAATGACTGGTATAGATGAGTACAATATATTACATTACAATTAAATAAAGAAAATAGTCTAATATGCACCACATCTCCGTTTAAAGAATTAACAGTAGTTCAAATCTTCACAGTTACCAGGACTGTGTGCTAGGATTCAATCACAACTTTTTGTAATATTTAGGAAATTCTAACTATAAACAAATTGTATGAACAACCAGGATGAGGAGAGGAGTGTAAGCAATTGTTAGAATAGGAACAAGGAAAAGGGAAACATCAGAGTAATGTCAAATAGACTATGAGGAAATATAGGAATGTTACAATAAAACAATTGGGTTATATAGTTTGAGAGAATTCAAGGGAGAAAGTGAAACTAGGTGGCGTTTAAACAGATAGCCTTTGGAATACAGGGACCCCTCAAAGAAAAAGAAAAAAAGTGTTTTCTAATGATCAATTAGCCTTTTAACATGATAAACGTGGATTAGCAAATACAACGTGCCATTGGAACACAAGACTGATGATTGCTGATAATGGGCTCCTGTACGCCTATGTAGATATCCATTAAACATCAGCCGTTTCCAGCTACAATAGCATTTACAACATTAACAATGTCTACACTGTATTTCTGATCAATTTGATGTTATTTTAATGGACAGAAACATTTATTTTCTTTCGAAACAAGGACATTTCTAAGTGACCCCAAACTTCTGAACGGTAGTGTATATACATACATTACACATACACACACATACATCTCTCTCTCTCTCTCTCTCTCTCTCTCTCTCTCTCTCTCTCTCTCTCTCTCTCTCTCTCTCTCTCTCTCTCTCTCTCTAAAAATGCAATATTTAATACATGTTTTATGGCATGAATGGGTGGTTGCCACTGTTGCTAAAACAATGTAGAGTATATGAAGTATTACATAAATGAACAATATGTTTGAGCAACACTAATCATATATATCAACAAAAACTATTATACATAGTAAATAATACACACGAGAGAAAACAAACAGCAACAATTGAGAATATACAAGATTGAATCATCTCTCTCTCTCTCTCTCTCTCTCTCTCTCTCTCTCCTCTTTCTCTTACTCTCTCTCCTTCTCTGTCTCTCTCTTTCTCCCCCCCTCTCTCTCTCCTCTCTCTCTCTCTCTCTTTCTATGCATGTTCCACTCTTTCCCAATACAAGTGGAACATGCCGACATCATAACGCCTGTTATTGTCATCACAACTATAGTGTTGTTGGCAGCGTTCATAAGCTAATCTCTCCAACCTGCCAGCAACTCCTACGTTGTCTGTAGCATTGAGCAGTCATTGCAGCCAGAAGTACATTGTTTCCCTTTTTTCTGGTATTTGGTATTTTATTAGGATCCCCATTAGCTGTTGCGAAAGCAGCAGCTACTCTTCCTGGGGTCCACACAGAACACGAAACATGACATAATACAGAACGTCAATAGACAAGAACAGCTCAAGGACAGAACTACATACATTTAAAAACAGCACGCATAGCCTACATATAAACATTATCTAGACACAATATCTAGGTTAAATAGGGGAGAGGCGTTTAACTCTGTTCATTCTGAAAAAAAGTAGAGGTGGTTCTGATATACCTGTATGATGTTTATTTTTTGTCTCTCTTTTCATTGTCTCTTTCTCTCTCTCTTTTATCCCCTGTTCCTGAATAAGAGGAGTGTAGCAGAGGAGGGAGAGAGATAACCACATGAATACAGGTTATTAGCAGAGAGGATATACCTGAATAAACACAGTGTGTGTGTGTGTGTGTGTGTGTGTGTGTGTGTGTGTGTGTGTGTGTGTGTGTGTGTGTGTGTGTGTCCCTGTGCGTTTGTGTGTGTTTCATTGGAGGCAAATGGAATGGCAATTAACTATGTGTTTGATGTATTTGATACCAATATTCCGCTCCAGCCATTACCACGAGCCCATCCTCCCCAATTAAGGTGCCACCAACCTCCTGTGGTGTGTGTGTGTGTGTGTGTGTGTGTGTGTGTGTGTGTGTGTGTGTGTGTGTGTGTGTGTCCCAGGGCCGAGAGACGATCTCATTGTCCTCAGGACGTGCCCTGGGAAACGACCTGGTGTCACACTGAAAAAAACAACACACACACCCAGAGAGAAGAGATGGCGAGAGAGAGAGAGAGAGAGAGAGAGAGAGAGAGAGAGAGAGAGAGAGAGAGAGAGAGAGAGAGAGAGAGAGAGAGAGAGAGAGAGAGAGAGAGAGAGAGAGAGAGAGAGAGAGAGAGGTTTTATGGGCCGTTCCTGGATCACATGGACACACCTAGCTACTGTAGGATGGAGAGAGAGAGAGAGAGAGTGGGAGGGAGGGAGGTTTTATGGGCTGTTCCTGGAACACACGGACACACTTATCTACTGTAGGATGGAGAGAGAGAGAGAGAGAGAAGAGATGGCGAGAGAGAGAGAGAGAGAGAGAGAGATTTTATGGGCCGTTCCTGGAACACATGGACAGGGCACACTTATCTACTGTAGGATGGAGAGAGAGAGAGAGAGAGAGAGAGAGAGAGAGAGAGAGAGAGAGAGAGAGAGAGAGACGAGAGAGAGAGAGAGAGAGAGAGAGAGAGAGAGAGAGAGAGAGAGATTGTGGTTTTATGGGCTGTTCCTAGAACACACGGACACACCTAGCTACAGTAGGATGGAGAGAGAGAGAGAGAGAGAGAGAGAGAGGGAGTTTTTATGGGCTGTGTTGTAGTGTATACATGGGGGTATCAAAACATTTCTGCAGCATTGAAGGTCCCCAAGAACACAGTGGCCTCCATCATTCTTAAATGGAAGAAGTTTGGAACCACCAAGACTCTTCCTAGAGCTAGCCACCTGGCCAAACTAAGCAATCGGGGGAGAAGGGCCTTGGTCAGGGAGGTGACCAAGAACCCGATGGTCACTCTGACAGAGCTCCAGAGTTCCTCTGTGGAGATGGGAGAACCTTCCAGAAGGACTACCATCTCTGCAGCACCTCCACCAATCAGGTCTTTATGTTAGAGTGGCCAGACAGAAGCCACTCGTCAGTAAAAGGCACATGACAGCCCGCTTGGAGTTTGCCAAAAGGCACCTAAAGGACTCTCAGACCATGAGAAACAAGATTCTCTGGTGTGAAGAAACCAAGATTGAACTCTTTGGCCTGAATACCATTCGTCATGTCTGGAGGAAACCAGGCACCGCTCAGGACCTCAGACTGGGGCGAAGGGTCACCTTCCAGAAGGACAATGACCCTAAGCACACAGCCAAGACAACGCAGGAGTGGCTTCGGGACAAGTCTCTGAATGTCCTTGAGTGGCCCAGCCAGAGCCTGGACTTGAACCCGATCGAACATATCTGAAGAGAACTGAAAATAGCTGTGCAGCAACACTCCCTATCCAACCTGACAGAGCTTGAGAGGATCTGCAGAGAAGAATGGGAGAAACTCCCCAAATACAGGTGTTCAAAGCTTGTAGTGTCATACCCAAGAAGACTCGAGGCTGTAATCGCTGCCAAAGGTGCTTCGACAAAGTCCTGTAGATCTGATCCAGTATCTGTAGTGACGCTCCGTTATCTCAACCCCACACACAGTTGATGATGAGTGTTAATGAGGACTAGTTGGCCTAAATATTTAGTAGGATCTGATCTAGAACCAGTTCCTGGGTCCACCAAGTGCCTACGGCCACAGCTGCTATCTCGGCCCCACATGCAGTTATGCAGTCCTGATGATGATGAGTGTGAATACTAAATTAAAGTGGAACTGACACCGTTTTAACTACTTTGCAGAAATGAAACAAATATATAATCATTATCGGTCTAAACTATCCAATTCACGGTTAATGCTTCAAAACTTTATGAGGTTTTAAAATTAGGTTCTATTTGACTCAACATTATATTGCGTAGATTAAGGCATTGTTGGCAGAATTAAATGGATGCAGTCAATGCATGATTAATCAAATTCACCAATAAATCGCTAGGTAGTCTAATAAATATTGCTATCAGGTTGTAAATCACAGCTAGTACATTGTTTGCTGCCTCCAGTCATTCAGGGAATGAACTGTTTCAGTTTCACTCACGAAATATTTTGAACAACAACTGACGAAAAAGGGCAGTGGTTGGGAATCTCAACACAATCATATGCAGCATGCAGTACGTGGCTAAGGCTTATCTATTATGTAGGCCTAGTTATTTAGCAAGCTAGCAATATGACTTGACTAGTAATTTAGCTACTGTAGCTAGCTAGAACCTAATGACACGGAGCATTGTACTTTATAGCTAGCTACAGTGAGGGGAAAAAAGTATTTGATCCCCTGCTGATTTTGTACGTTTGCCCACTGACAAAGAAATAATCAATCTATAATTTTAATGGTAGATTTATTTGAAAAGTGAGAGACAGAATAACAACAAAAAAATCCAGAAAAACGCATGTCAAAAATGTTATCAATTGATTTACATTTTAATGAGGGAAATAAGTATTTGACCCCTCTGCAAAACATGACTTAGTACTAGGTGGCAAAACCCTTGTTGGCAATCACAGAGGTCAGACGTTTCTTGTAGTTGGTCACCAGGTTTGCACACATCTCAGGAGGGATTCTGTCCCACTCCTCTTTGCAGATCTTCTCCAAGTCATTAAGGTTTCGAGGCTGACGTTTGGCAACTCAAACCTTCAGCTCCCTCCACATATTTTCTATTGGATTAAGGTCTGGAGACTGGCTAGGCCACTCCAGGACCTTAATGTGCTTCTTCTTGAGCCACTCCTTTGTTGCCTTGGCCGTGTGTTTTGGGTCATTGTCATGCTGGAATACCCATCCGCGACCCATTTTCAAGATTTGACGGTACATGGCCCGTCCATTGTCCCTTTGATGCGGTGAAGTTGTCCTGTCCCCTTAGCAGAAAAACAGCCCCAAAGCATAATGTTTCCACCTCCATGTTTGACGGTGGGGATGGTGTTCTTGGGGTCATAGGCAGCATTCCTCCTCCTCCAAACACTGTGAGTTGAGTTGATGCAAATAGCTCGATTTTGGTCTCATCTGACCACAACACTTTCACCCAGTTCTCTCTGAATCATTCAGATGTTCATTGGCAAACTTCAGACGGACCTGTATATGTGCTTTCTTGAGCCGGGGACCTTGCGGGAGCTGCAGGATGTCAGTCCTTGACGGCGTAGTGTGTTACCAATTGTTTTCTTGGTGACTATGGTCCCAGCTGCCTTGAGATCATTGACAAGATCCTCCCGTGTAGTTCTGGGCTGATTCCTCACCGTTCTCATGATCGTTGCAACTCCACAAGGTGAGATCTTGCATGGCGCACCAGGCCGAGGGAGATTGACAGTTATTTTGCACAACTGTTGTTGTCACCTTCTCAACAAACTGCTTGGCGATGGTCTTGTAGCCCATTCCAGCCTTGTGTAGGTCTACAATCTTGTCCCTGACATCCTTGGAGAGCTCTTTGTTCTTGGCCATGGTGGAGAGTTTGGAATCTGATTGATTGATTGCTTCTGTGTCAGGTGTCTTTTATACAGGTAACAAGCTGAGATTAGGAGCACTCCCTTTAAGAGTGTGCTCCTAATCTCAGCTCGTTACCTGTATAAAAGACACCTGGGAGCCAGAAATCTTTCTGATTGAGAGGGGGGTCAAATACTTATTTCCCTCATTAAAATGCAAATCAATTTATAACATTTTTGACATGTCTCTCACTGTTCAAATAAACCTACCATTAAAATTATTGACAGATCATTTTTTTTTGTCAGTGGGCAAACGTACAAAATCAGCAGGGGATCAAATACTTTTTTCCCTCACTGTAGCTGCTGGAAGGATGACGTTATCTCCTGAAAGTGGGTGAGCGGCAGACTTTTTTTTACTTCGGTGGCTACAGCTATTGGGATTGCAGTGTCATTTGGAATAAATGTGACAGACTAATTATAATGAACAAAAATATATAAACGCAACATGTGAAGTGTTGGTCCCATGTTACATGAGCTGAAATAAAAGCTCCACACACACAAAAAGCTTATTTTCAACACAAACTTGTTTAAATCCCTGTTAGTGAGCATTTCTCCTTTACAAAGATCATCCATCCACCAGGTGTGGCATATCAAGAAGCTGATTAAACAGCATGATTATTATATAGGTGCACCTTGTGCTGGGGACAATAAAAGGCCACTCTAAAATGTACAGTTTTGTCAAGCCACACAATACCACAGATGTCTCAAGTTTTGAGGGATTGGCAATTAGATTTTTTATTTCAGCTCATGAAACATGGGACCAACACTTTACATGTTGCGTTTATATTTTTATTCAGTATAGAATCACCTTTGACAGTGATTAGAGCACTGAGTCTTTCTGTGTAAGTCTCTAAGAGCTTTGCACACCTTGATTTTTTTTTTTTATCTTCAAGCTCCGTCAAGTTGGTTGTTGATCATTGCTAGACAGCCATTTTAAAGTCTTTCCATAGATTGTCATTCTGATTTCAGTCAAAACTGCATCTTGGCCACTCAGGAACAATCAAAGTCATATTTGTCAATAAATCCAGTGTATATTTGGCCTTGTGTTTTAGGTTATTGTCCTGCTGAAAGGTGAATTTGTCTCCCAGTGTCTGCTTTTCCTCTAGGATTTTTCCTGTGCTTAGCTCTATTCCGTTACTTTTTATCCTAAAAATACTCCCTAGTCCTTGCCGATGACAAGCATACCCATAACATGATGCAGCCACCACCATGCTTGAAAATATGAAGAGTGGTACTCAGTGATGTGGATTTTATCCAAACGTAACGCTTTTAATTCAGGACATAAAGTTAATTTCTTTGCCACATTTTTTGCAGTGTTTTAGAATATTTTTTATTATGTACAGGTTTCCTTCTTTTCACTCTGTAATTTAGGTTAGTATTGTGGAGTAACTACAAGGTTGTTGATTCATCCTCAGTTTTCTCCTATCACAGCCATTCAATTCTGTAACTGTTTTAAAGTCACCATTGGCCTCATGGTGAAATCCCTGAGTGGTTTCTGTCTTCTTCGGCAACTGAGTTAGGAAGGGCGCCTGTATCTTTATAGTGACTGGGTCTATTGATACACCATCCAAAGTCTAATTAATAACTTCACCACGCTCAAGGGATATTCAGTATCTGCTTTTTTATTTTACCCATCAAATACAGTGTGGAAAAAAAGTATTTAGTCAGCCACCAATTGTGCAAGTTCTCCCACTTAAAAAGATGAGAGAGGCATGTAATTTTCATCATAGGTACACGTCAACTATGACAGACAAAATGATAATTTTATTCTCCAGAAAATCACATTGCAGGATTTTTTATGAATTTATTTGCTAATTATGGTGGAAAATAAGTATTTGGTCAATAACAAAAGTTTCTCAATACTTTGTTATATACCCTTTGTTGGCAATGACACAGGTCAAACGTTTTCTGTAAATCTTCACAAGGTTTTCACACACAGTTGCTGGTATTTTGGCCCATTCCTCCATGCAGATCTCCTCTAGAGCAGTGATGTTTTGGGGCTGTCGCTGGGCAACACAGACTTTCAACTCCCTCCAAAGATTTTCTATGGGGTTGAGATCTGGAGACTGGCTAGGCCACTCCAGGACCTTGAAATGCTTCTTACGAAGCCACTCCTTCGTTGCCCGGGCGGTGTGTTTGGGATCATTGTCATGCTGAAAGACCCAGCCACGTTTCATCTTCAATGCCCTTGCTGATGGAAGGAGGTTTTCACTCAAAATCTCACGATACATGGCCCCATTCATACTTTCCTTTACACGGATCAGTAGTCCTGGTCCCTTTGCAGAAAAACAGCCCCAAAGCATGATGTTTCTACCCCCATGCTTCACAGTAGGTATGGTGTTCTTTGGATGCAACTCATCATTCTTTGTCCTCCAAACACGACGAGTTGAGTTTTTACCAAAAAGTTATATTTTGGTTTCATCTGACCATATGACATTCTCCCAATCCTCTTCTGGATCATCCAAATGCACTCTAGCAAACTTCAGACGGGCCTGGACATGTACTGGCTTAAGCAGGGGGACACGTCTGGCACTGCAGGACTTCAGTCCCTGTCGGCGTAGTGTGTTACTGATGGTAGGCTTTGTTACTTTGGTCCCATCTCTCTGCAAGTCATTCACTAGGTCCCCCCGTGTGGTTCTGGGATTTTTGCTCACTGTTCTTGTGATCATTTTGACCCCACGGGGTGAGATCTTGCGTGGAGCCCAAGATCGAGGGAGATTATCAGTGGTCTTGTATGTCTTCCATTTCCTAATAATTGCTCCCACAGTTGATTTCTTCAAACCAAGCTGCTTACCTATTGCAGATTCAGTCTTCCCAGCATGGTGCAGGTCTACAATTTTGTTTCTGGTGTCCTTTGACAGCTCTTTGGTCTTGGCCATAGTGGAGTTTGGAGTGTGACTGTTTGAGGTTGTGGACAGGTGTCTTTTATACTGATAATAAGTTCAAACAGGTGCCATTAATACAGGTAACGAGTGGAGGACAGAGGAACCTCTTAAAGAAGAAGTTACAGGTCTGTGAGGGCCAGAAATCTTGCTTGTTTGTAGGTGACCAAATACTTATTTTCCACCATAATTTGCAAATAAATTCATTAAAAATCCTACAATGAGATTTTCTGGATTTTTTTTCTTCTCAATTTGTCTGTCATAGTTGACGTGTACCTATGATGAAAATTACAGGCCTCTCTCATCTTTTTAAGTGGGAGAACTTGCACAATTGGTGGCTGACTAAATACTTTTTTTCCCCACTGTAGGTGCCCTTTATGGGGCATGGACACCCTTCCTGTTTTAATCTGTGTTTGAAATTCACTGCTCGACTGAGGAACCTTACAAATAATTGTATGTGTGGGGTACAGACATGAGGTAGTCACTCAAAAATCATGTTATAAACTATTATTGCACACAGAGTGAGTCCATGCAACTTGTTTTGGGAATTCTTAAGCACATTTTTACTCATGAACTTATTTAGGCATGCCATAACAAAGGGGTTGAATACTTTTTGACTCAAGACATTTCAGCTTTTCATTTTCAATTAAAGTTTCTAAAAAACATATTTCCACTTTGACATTATGGGGTATGTTGTGTAGGCCAGTGACACAAAGTCACAATGTAATACATTTTAAATGATGTCTGTAACACAACAAAATGTGTCAACAAAAAAGTCAAGGGGTGTGAATACGTTCTGAAGGCACTGTAAATGTTCTTGCAACGTTCTGATTTAATGTGTCTATAACATTAATATTGTATATTCTGAGAACACGGCAACCATGTTCTGTGTATGTTTGGTGGAACGTTGATGGAATATTCTCCAAACCCACAGAAAACTGGACACATTAATGTTCTTGCAACGTCCCATTAAACATGTTGTCACGGTTTCGGCCGAGGCTGCTCCTTCTCCTGGTTCGGGCAGACTTCGGCGGTCGTCGTCCCCGGAGTACTAGCTGCCACCGATCTATGTTTCATGTTCGTTTGGTTTTGTCTTGATGTTGTACACCTGTGTCTTGTTAGTCCTCGTTAGTGTCCTATTTAGTTCTCGTTGGTTGTGTTTGTCTTTGTGTGTGATTGCTCTTCTGTTTTCGTGTTGGAGCTACGTACTTCCCTCCAGTGTTTTGGAGAGGTTTTTCGCACATGTTAGTGCGCCATTTATTTGACGCCTGTGTGCGCCGTGTTTTCGCCTTCGGGCTTATTGTTCTTATTTCTCTACGTGAATATTGCACTAAAGTCTTTTGGACTGAGCCTCTGCGTCCTGCGCTTGATTCATGCACCACACCCACCTTCAGCACCCCTGACAGAATCACACACCAGAATGGAATCAGCAGGATCTGCAGTTACGCCTGAGTCGCTCGAGGAGCATGTCCGTGGGCAAGATGACCAGATACGACAACTGTGGACCGCTCTACAAGACGTCATCAACACCTTGCACCGATGGGAGGCCAGCGGGGTACCCACACCTCCACCTACCCTGCCAACCCCATCGGCCGGTCCACCAGTCCCAGGTCCGGAACCCAGGAGGATTCGGCTCTCGCTCCCGAGGGCGTATGACGGCACAGCTGCCGGGTGTCAGGGGTTCCTCCTGCAGGTGGAGCTCTACCTGGCCACTGTGCACCCGGTGCCCTCGGGACACGAGAGCGTTTCCGCCCTCATCTCCTGTCTCACGGGCAAGGCATTGGAGTGGGCTAATGCTGAGTGGAGGAAGATGGACGCCAATACCATCTCCTACGCCGAGTTCTCCCGTCGCTTCAAGGCCGTGTTCGACCATCCACCTGAGGGCAAAGCGGCGGGGGAGCGTCTAGTCCACCTGAGACAGGGGAGGAGGAGCGCACAGGCGTTTGCTCTAGAGTTCCGGACTCTAGCTGCGGACGCAGGGTGGAATGAACGGGCCCTCATCGACCATTTTCGATGTAGCCTACGGGAGGACGTTCAACGTGAGTTGGCCTGCAGGGATACCCATCTTACCTTCGACCAGTTGGTCGATATGTCCATCCGTCTGGACACCCTGCTGGCCACCCGTGGACGTCCCGAGGGGGGTCCGTCCATTCCGCCCTCCGGCACCTCCGAGCCGAGCCCTATGGAGCTCGGGGGTGCCGGCGCTAGAGAAAGGAGGAGGAGGAGCCCGAGGGAGCATGTCTCCTGCACCAAGTGCGGTCGTGGAGGGCACACTGCGGCCAGGTGCTGGGGAGGGTTCTCCGGGGGAGAAGACAACAGGCCACGCACTGGGGGGACCTCCCAGGTGAGTAGACGTCCCACTTACCCAGAGCTTTCTGTTGCGCACTTTTGTATACATGTTTGTTTTCCACAGGTTACACCTCATTCCCAGCATAAGGCGCTAGTAGATTCAGGCACAGCTGGGAATTTTGTTGATCGGAAGTTTTGTTTAGATTTAGGGATCCCTCTCCTACCTGTCGACAAACCTTTTCCCGTTCATGCCTTAGATAGCCGCCCGTTGGGGTCGGGGTTGATTAGGGAGATCACAGCGCC
>NW_028156542.1:0-55850 GCF_964263955.1 Coregonus lavaretus
GAGCCATGGTATCGACACAGAGATCTCCATCACGGACGGGTTTTCCCTCAGGTAAGCATTAAAGCTGGGGGAGGGGGGGGTGGGGGGACCCATGGAAAAAGAGCGAGGGGCTTTGATTCGCTGGGGTTCTCACACTGAGAGGCAGCAGTTGAATAGGCAGCGTTAAGGAGGGATGATGTCTTAAAGCACAACGCTGTCGAAAATTAATCACAGCACTTACTTTATAATTATAAATTCTGTTTCCCCAGAATAAAAAGCTTAGTGCGGGCTTAAGATAACTAAAATATGTTAAGACAGGGTTAGGGTTAGACAGGGGGTTCAAGGAATTGAATCAAGGCGAAGAACATCTGTGTTGTTTCTTAACGAGGTAAGCCAGTGGATGGGAGAAACCCTCATAGCACTAAGTCAGTAACTATTCAAAACAGAGACAGAGCTGAACTCTTTACACTGAGCTACTGATGAAAGGTGGAAAAAGTTCCAGGGGAACGAACTTCTAATGTTACATATTGATCAAACCTTACTTATACAGCTACTTTAGGCAGTTTTTTCTTCTTTAAAGCCTTTCATCATTCTTCGTGAATCCCTCGTTCATTGAGCGGGGGGAAAACCGCAATCTTGGAATAACATCACATTCTAATCATGCAACAGCCTCTTTGATATAATCTAGTGAAAGTTTCTTCTTCCTTCAACTTTTCAGTTCTTCTCAAAATTGTCCCACTTTCACTGAGTAGTTTTGTTGCAGAGCGTGAAGAGAGTCAAACACCATTTCCTTTGATGAAATTCCTCTATTTTGCCTCAAATAAATTCATTTGATTTCCTTTCTTTTTTCCCCCCCCCGAAACAGACAGGTTATTGTACATTGGCCACATTAGTGACTGTATAGATTAGTGAGTCTAAAACCCTGTCCAAAGACACCCCTACATTAGCCACACAACCCTGTCTGAAGACACCCCTACAGTCGTGGTCAAAATAAATAGCGGAAAAGTGGTGCGTGCATGTGTATTCACCCCCTTTGCTATGAAGCCCCTAAATAAGATCTGTTGCAACCAATTACTTTCAGAAGTCACATAATTAGTTAAATAAAGTCCACCTGTGTTCAATCTAAGTGTCACATGATCTCAGTATGTATACACCTGTTCTGAAAGGCCCCCAGAGTCTGCAACACCACTAAGCAAGGGGCACCCCCAAGCAAGCGGCACCATGAAGACCAAGGAGCTCTCCAAACAGGTCAGGGACAAAGTTGTGGAGAAGTACAGATCAGGGTTGGATTCTAAAAAAATATAAAAAACTTTGAACATCCCACGGAGCACCATTAAATCCATTATTAAAAAATTGAAAGAATATGGCACCACAACAAACCTGCCAAGAGAGGGCCGCCCACCAAAACCCACGGACCAGGCAAGGAGGGCATTAATCAGAGAGGCAACAAAGAGACCAAAGATAACCATGAAGGAGCTGCAAAGCTCCACAGCGGAGATTGGAGTATCTGTCCATAGGACCACTTTAAGCCGTACACTCCACAGAGCTGGGCTTTACGGAAGAGTGGCCAGGAAAAAGCCATTGCTTAAAGAAAAAAAGAAGCAAACACGTTTGGTGTTCGCCAAAAGGCATGTGGGAGACTCCCCAAACATATGGAAGAAAGTACTCTGGTCAGATGAGACTACAATTGAGCTTTTTGGCCATCAAGGAAAACGCTATGTCTGGCGCAAACCCAACACCTCTCATCACCTCCAGAACACCATGTTTTTCATCAGCAGGGACTGGGAAACCCATCCAACTTGAAGGAGCTGGAGCAGTTTTGCCTTGAAGAATGGGCAAAAATCCCAGTGGCTAGATGTGCCAAGCTTATAGAGACCTACCCCAAGAGACCCCAGCTGTAATTGCTGCAAAAGGTGGCTCTACAAAGTATTGACTTTGGGGGGGTGAATAGTTATGCACGCTCAAGTTTTCAGTTTTTTTGTCTTATTTCTTGTTTGTTTCACAAGAAAAAACATGTTGCATCTTCAAAGTGTTAGGCATGTTATGTAAATCAAATGATACAAACCCCCAGGAAAAATGCCAAGGTGGGTGAATACTTTCACAAGCCACTGTAGGGGTGTCTTCAGACAGGGTTGTAAGGGCTAATGTAGGGGTGTCTTCAGACGGTTGTAGGGGCTAATGTAGGGGTGTCTTGGGTTGTAGGACTTAATGTACAGTCGTGGTCAAAAGTTTTTGAGAATGACACAAGTATTGGTCTTCACAAAGTTCGCTGCTTCAGTGTTATGAGATATTTTTGTCAGATGTTACTATGGTATACTGAAGTATAATTACAAGCATTCCATAAGTGTCAAAGGCTTTTATTGGCAATTACATTAGTTTATGCAAAGAGTCAATATTTGCAGTGTTGACCCTTCTTTTTCAAGACCTCTGCAATCCGCCCTGGCATGCTGTCAATTAACTTCTGGGCCACATCCTGAATGATGGCAGCCCATTCTTGCATAATCAATGCTTGGAGTTTGTCAGAATTTGCGGGTTTTTGTTTGTCCACCCGCCTCTTGAGGATTGACCACAAGTTCTCAATGGGATTAAGGTCTGGGGAGTTTCCTGGCCATGGACCCAAAATGTCGATGTTTTGTTCCCCGAGCCACTTAGTTATCACTTTTGCCTTATGGCAAGGTGCTCCATCATGCTGGAAAAGGCATTGGTCATCACCAAACTGTTCTTGGATGGTTGGGAGAAGTTGCTCTCGGAGGATGTGTTGGTACCATTCTTTATTCATGGCTGTGTTCTTAGGCAAAATTGTGAGTGAGCCCACTCCCTTGGCTGAGAAGCAACCCCAAACATGAATGGTCTCAGGATGCTTTACTGTTGGCATGACACAGGACTGATGGCAGCGCTCACCTTGTCTTTTCCGGACAAGGTGTTTTCCGGATGCCCCAAACAATCGGAAAGGGGATTCATCAGAGAAAATGACTTTACCCCAGTCCTCAGCAGTCCAATCCCTGTACCTTTTGCAGAATATCAGTCTGTCCCTGATGTTTTTCCTGGAGAGAAGTGGCTTCTTTGCTGCCCTTCATGACACCAGGCCATCCTCCAAAAGTCTTCGCCTCACTGTGTGTGCAGATTCACTCGCACCTGCCTGCTGCCATTCCTGAGCAAGCTCTGCACTGGTGGTGCCCCGATCCCGCAGCTGAATCAACTTTAGGAGACGGTCCTGGCACTTGCTGGACTTTCTTGGGCGCCCTGACGCCTTCTTCACAACAATTGAACCTCTCTCCTTGAAGTTCTTGATGATCCGATAAATGGTTGATTTAGGTGCAATCTTACTAGCAGCAATATCCTTGCCTGTGAAGCACTTTTTGTGCAAAGCAATGATGACGGCACGTGTTTCCTTGCAGGTAACCGTGGTTAACAGAGGAAGAACAATGATTTCAAGCACCACCCACCTTTTAAAGCTTCCAGTCTCACCTGTGTTACCGAGAGAATAACGAGAGAATCACTGACATGATGGCAGCTGGTCCTTTTGTGGCAGGGCTGAAATGCAGTGTAAATGTTTTTTGGGGATTAAGTTCATTTTCATGGCAAAGAGGGACTTTGCAAGTAATTGCAATTAATCTGATCACTATTCATGACATTCTGGAGTATATGCAAATTGCCATCATCAAAACTGAGGCAGCAGACTTTGTGAAAATTCGTATTTGTGTCAATCTCAAAACTTGCTTAGTGGTGTTGCAGACTCTGGGGCCTTTCAGAACAGGTGTATATATACTGAGATCATGTGACAGATCATGTGACACTTAGATTGAACACAGGTGGACTTTATTTAACTAATTATGTGACTTCTGAAGGTAATTGGTTGCACCAGATCTTATTTAGGGGCTTCATAGCAAAGGGGGTGAATACATATGCACGCAACACTTTTCCGCAATTTTTTTTTTTTTAGAATTTATTGAAACACGTTATTTTTTTCATTTCACTTCACCAATTTGGACTATTTTGTGTATGTCCATTACATGAAATCCAAATAAAAATCCATTTAAATTACAGGTTGTAACGCAACAAAATAGGAAAAACGCCAAAGGGGATGAATACTTTTACAAGGCACTGTATATTAGCCATGTTCTAGTTCGACTGGGTTGATCAGGACCCTGGAAAACAGGGTCATATGTATAGGCTGGGTTGGTCAGGACCCTGGAAAACAGGGTCATATTTATAGGCTGGGTTGGTCAGGACCCTGGAAAACAGGGTCATATTTATAGGCTGGGTTGGTCAGGACCCTGGAAAACAGGGTCATATTTATAGGCTGGGTTGGTCAGGACCCTGGAAAACAGGGTCATATTTATAGGCTGGGTTGGTCAGGACCCTGGAAAACAGGGTCATATTTATAGGCTGGGTTGGTCAGGACCCTGGAAAACAGGGTCATATTTATAGGCTGGGTTGGTCAGGACCCTGGAAAACAGGGTCATATTTATAGAGTGGAGTATCTTAATAGTAGTAGAATTTTATTGGTTGCTCGCGGTCATAGACTGACTTTTTTAATCAATTAACAATCATAGATTATCATCAAATCCTACAAATCCTGACTAAATCAATCAATCAAATAAAGCCTGTGCTTCCCTGTGTCCAGTGAGCCTATGGGAGTAGTGTTAGAACTGGACACTCCTCTACTCTCATGTTATTTGTCACGTGCTTGGCAAACAACAGGCGTAGACTAACAGTGAAATGCTGACCGACGGCTCCTTTTCCAACAACGCAGAATTAAAGATAAAGATAAAAAAATCTATACAAATAGAAATAATGGCATGAGGAATTAATAAATAAATACGCTGTGAATAACAAGTAACAATGAGGAGCAGGGTCGGGGAGGAAGCAGGAGTCAATGCTTCATGCTTTATTAATGATGACCAGCCTCTGATCATCACAGGCATCAGGCCCTTTTGATTTTTCACATGTCAATACACATTTCAATTCGTTTCATTAGTAAATGATCATGGTGTTTTAGTCGGGTGCCAGCCATTGATCTGCTCTATACCAATCAACCTTGTCTCCTTTGATAAGATACATCTCCAAACAATCAGAGAATCAGGAACAGAGAGAGAGGATTGTTGAATGGGCATAGATCGGTGAAATCTAGTGCAGAATTCATGTTCTCTTCTCTCTTGCAAAAGGATTGCCGGACAAGATGTGGTCATGTCACAACATGTCACAAAAGGATTCAGGAAAAACCCGTTGTCTCAAGTCAAACAGCACAACAATTCCACCTGTCGGTTGAGGGATCAGCATGGCGTAGGGATCAGCATGGCGTAGGGATCAGCATGGCGTAGGGATCAGCATGGCGTAGGGATCAGCATGGCGTAGGGATCAGCATGGCGTAGGGATCAGCATGGCGTAGGGATCAGCATGGCGTAGGGATCAGCATGGCGTAGGGATCAGCATGGCGTAGGGATCAGCATGGCGTAGGGATCAGCATGGCGTAGGAAACCGATGAGGGAAACCTGCTGAACCAATTGTATTGTAATAAACAGCTGTTCTACCACTCTGTTCTCACCTTCTCTGCTGTACGTAGTGATGATCATCTCCAGTTGGTCTGGGTTGGACAGGACAGTACAGTAGAGTAGAGTAGAGTAGATTACAGTATAGTACAGTAGAGTAGAGTAGAGTAGATTACAGTACAGTAGAGTAGAATAGAGTACCATAGAGTACAGTATAATAGAGTACAGTAGAGTACAGTAGAGTAGAGTAGATTACAGTACAGTAGAGTAGAATAGAGTACCATAGAGTACAGTAGAATAGAGTACAGTAGAGTACAGTAGAGTACAGTAGAGCACAGTAGAGTAGAGTACAGTAGATCACAGAGTAGAGTAGAATAGAGTACAGTAGAGTACAGTAGAGTACAGTAGAGTAGAGTAGAGTACAGTAGATCACAGAGTAGAGTAGAGTAGAGTACAGTAGAGTACAGTAGAGTACAGTACAGTAGGGTACAGTAGAGCACAGAGTAGAGTAGAATAGAGTACAATACAGAAGAATAGAGTACAGTACAGTAGAGTAGAATAGAGTACCGTAGAGTACAGTAGAATAGAGTACAGTAGAGTACAGTAGAATAGAGTACAGTAGAGTACAGTAGAGTACAGTAGAGCACAGAGTAGAGTAGATTAGAGTACAGTAGAGTACAGTAGATCACAGAGTAGAGTAGAATAGAGTACAGTAGAGTAGAATAGAGTACAGTACAGTAGAGTAGAATAGAGTACCATAGAGTACAGTAGAGTAGAGTACAGTAGAGTACAGTAGAGCACAGAGTAGAGTAGAATAGAGTACAGTAGAGTACAGTAGAGTACAGTAGAGTAGAGTAGAGCACAGAGTAGAGTAGATTAGAGTACAGTAGAGCAGAGTAGAGTAGGGTACAGTAGAGGACAGTAGATCACAGAGTAGAGTAGAATAGAATAGAGTACAGTAGAGTACAGTAGAGTACAGTAGATCACAGAGTAGAGTAGAATAGAATAGAGTACAGTAGAGTACAGTAGAGTACAGTAGAGTACAGTAGAGCACAGAGTAGAGTAGATTAGAGTACAGTAGAGCAGAGTAGAGTAGGGTACAGTAGAGGACAGTACAGTAGAGTACATAGCAGCTGTAGACAGGAGGGTTAAAAACGTGCCCACTCTCAGCCTCGACCAGCCTGCTTCTCCTCCATTCTCTCTCACCCTGACGTGGACAAATGACCATGGCCCAAATCTACCCCTACTCTGCCTCGTCAGCAGAATCACCCTGCTAACCCTCCAGACAGTTTGCTGCTCCACAGACTGCCTCTGATTTTCTTGTTAAGAAACCATGGATGGTGTGAAAGAAAGAGAAGGGGGATGGATGGAGGAGGGATTGGTGAAGAAGGGATCGGATAGGATGGAGGATGGAGGAATGGTAGTTAGGGTTAACCAGCATGTAGTGTGCTGTAGTTGGAGAGAGATGAAACCTAGCTCTGTTGATGTCTGAAATACATTTCAGTTCGTGTTAATTTAATAACATTTTCATGTAAAATAGTCCAAGTTTGTCAGACAAAGATAAAAAAAGAGATGAACCAGCCAGCAGAGAGGAACCAGCCAGTCAGCTAGCAGAGAGGAACCAGCAAGTCAGCTAGCAGAGAGGAACCAGCCAGCCAGCCAGCCAGCTAGCAGAGAGGAACCAGCCAGCCAGCTAGCAGAGAGGAACCAGCCAGCCAGCCAGCCAGCCAGCAGAGAGGAACCAGCCAGTCAGCTAGCAGAGAGGAACCAGCCAGTCAGCTAGTAGAGAGGAACCAGCCAGCCAGCCAGCCAGCTAGCAGAGAGGAACCAGCCAGTCAGCTAGCAGAGAGGAACCAGCCAGTCAGCTAGTAGAGAGGAACCAGCCAGCCAGCCAGCCAGCTAGCAGAGAGGAACCAGCCAGCCAGCTAGCAGAGAGGAACCAGCCAGTCAGCTAGCAGAGAGGAACCAGCCAGCCAGCTAGCAGAGAGGAACCAGCCAGCCAGCCAGCTAGCAGTGAGGAACCAGCCAGCCAGCCAGCCAGCTAGCAGAGAGGAACCAGCCAGCCAGCCAGTCAGCTAGCAGAGAGGAACAGCCAGCCAGCCAGCCAGCCAGCCAGCCAGCCAGCAGAGAGGAACCAGCCAGTCAGCCAGCCAGCAGAGAGGAACCAGCCAGCCAACCAGCTAGCAGAGAGGAACCAGCCAGCCAGCCAGCCAGCAGAGAGGAACCAGCCAGCCAGCCAGCAGAGAGGAACCAGCCAGCCAGCCAGCCAGCAGAGAGGAACCAGCCAGCCAGCCAGCAGAGAGGAACCAGCCAGCCAGCCAGTCAGCTAGCAGAGAGGAACAGCCAGCCAGCCAGCCAGCTAGCAGAGAGGAACAGCCAGCCAGCCAGCCAGCCAGCCAGCAGAGAGGAACCAGCCAGTCAGCCAGCCAGCAGAGAGGAACCAGCCAGCCAACCAGCTAGCAGAGAGGAACCAGCCAGCCAGCCAGCCAGCAGAGAGGAACCAGCCAGTCAGCTAGCAGAGAGGAACCAGCCAGTCAGCTAGTAGAGAGGAACCAGCCAGCCAGCCAGCCAGCTAGCAGAGAGGAACCAGCCAGTCAGCTAGCAGAGAGGAACCAGCCAGTCAGCTAGTAGAGAGGAACCAGCCAGCCAGCCAGCCAGCTAGCAGAGAGGAACCAGCCAGCCAGCTAGCAGAGAGGAACCAGCCAGTCAGCTAGCAGAGAGGAACCAGCCAGCCAGCTAGCAGAGAGGAACCAGCCAGCCAGCCAGCTAGCAGTGAGGAACCAGCCAGCCAGCCAGCCAGCTAGCAGAGAGGAACCAGCCAGCCAGCCAGTCAGCTAGCAGAGAGGAACAGCCAGCCAGCCAGCCAGCCAGCCAGCAGAGAGGAACCAGCCAGTCAGCCAGCCAGCAGAGAGGAACCAGCCAGCCAACCAGCTAGCAGAGAGGAACCAGCCAGCCAGCCAGCCAGCAGAGAGGAACCAGCCAGCCAGCCAGCAGAGAGGAACCAGCCAGCCAGCCAGCCAGCAGAGAGGAACCAGCCAGCCAGCCAGCAGAGAGGAACCAGCCAGCCAGCCAGCCAGCAGAGAGGAACCAGCCAGCCAGCCAGCCAGCCAGCAGAGAGGAACCAGCCAGCCAGCCAGCAGAGAGGAACCAGCCAGCCAGCCAGCCAGCCAGCTAGCAGAGAGGAACCAGCCAGCCAGCCAGCCAGCAGAGAGGAACCAGCCAGCCAGCTAGCAGAGAGGAACCAGCCAGCCAGCCAGCCAGCAGAGAGGAACCAGCAAGCCAGCTAGCAGAGAGGAACCAGCCAGCCAGCCAGCAGAGAGGAACCAGCCAACCAGCCAGCAAGCCAGCTAGTTAGCAGAGAGGAACCAGCCAGCCAGCCAGCCAGCAGAGAGGAACCAGCCAGCCAGCCAGCTAGCAGAGAGGAACCAGCCAGCCAGCCAGCCAGCAGAGAGGAACCAGCCAGCCAGCTAGCAGAGAGGAACCAGCCAGCTAGCCAGTTAGCAGAGAGGAACCAGCCAGCCAGCCAGCAGAGAGGACCAGCCAGCCAGCCAGCCAGCCAGCCAGCCAGCAAGCCAGCTAGTTAGCAGAGAGGAACGAGCCAGTCAGCCAGCCAGCAGAGAGGAACCAGCCAGCCAGCCAGCCAGCAAGCCAGCTAGTTAGCAGAGAGGAACCAGCCAGCCAGCCAGCAGAGAGGAACCAGCCAGCCAGCCAGCCAGCAAGCCAGCTAGTTAGCAGAGAGGAACCAGTCAGCCAGCCAGCAGAGAGGAGCCAGCCAGTCAGCCAGCCAGCAGAGAGGAACCAGCCAGCCAGCCAGCAGCGAGGAACCAGCCAGCCAGCCAGCAAGCCAGCTAGTTAGCAGAGAGGAACCAGCCAGCCAGCCAGCAGAGAGGAACCAGCCAGCCAGCCAGCAAGCCAGCTAGTTAGCAGAGAGGAACCAGCCAGTCAGCCAGCCAGCAGAGAGGAACCAGCCAGCCAGCCAGCCAGCAAGCCAGCTAGTTAGCAGAGAGGAACCAGCCAGCCAGCCAGCAGAGAGGAACCAGCCAGCCAGCCAGCAAGCCAGCTAGTTAGCAGAGAGGAACCAGCCAGTCAGCCAGCCAGCAGAGAGGAACCAGCCAGTCAGCCAGCCAGCAGAGAGGAACCAGCCAGCCAGCCAGTTAGCAGAGAGGAACCAGCCAGTCAGCCAGTTAGCAGAGAGGAACCAGCCAGCCAGCTAGTTAGCAGAGAGGAACCAGCCAGTCAGCCAGTTAGCAGAGAGGAACCAGCCAGTCAGCTAGTTAGCAGAGAGGAACCAGCCAGTCAGCCAGTCAGTTAGCAGAGAGGAACCAGCCAGTCAGCCAGTCAGTTAGCAGAGAGGAACCAGCCAGTCAGTCAGCAGAGAGGAACCAGCCAGTCAGCCAGCTAGCAGAGAGGAACCAGCCAGTCAGCCAGCAGAGAGGAACCAGCCAGTCAGCCAGCTAGCAGAGAAGAACCAGCCAGTCAGCCAGCTAGCAGAGAGGAACCAGCCAGTCAGCCAGCAGAGAGGAACCAGCCAGTCAGCCAGCTAGCAGACAAGAACCAGCCAGTCAGCCAGCTAGCAGAGAGGAACCAGCCAGTCAGCCAGCCAGCAGAGAGGAACCAGCCAGTCAGCCAGCTAGCAGAGAGGAACCAGCCAGTCAGCCAGCTAGCAGAGAGGAACCAGCCAGTCAGCCAGCTAGCAGAGAGGAACCAGCCAGTCAGCCAGCTAGCAGAGATGAACCAGCCAGACAGCCAGCTAGCAGAGAAAAACCAGCCAGTCAGCCAGCTAGCAGAGAGGAACCAGTCAGTCAGCCAGCAGAGAGGAACCAGTCAGTCAGCCAGCAGAGAGGAACCAGTCAGTCAGCCAGCAGAGAGGAACCAGCCAGCCAGCCAGCCAGCAGAGAGGAACCAGCAAGCCAGCTAGCAGAGAGGAACCAGCCAGCCAGCCAGCAGAGAGGAACCAGCCAACCAGCCAGCAAGCCAGCTAGTTAGCAGAGAGGAACCAGCCAGCCAGCCAGCCAGCAGAGAGGAACCAGCCAGCCAGCCAGCTAGCAGAGAGGAACCAGCCAGCCAGCTAGCAGAGAGGAACCAGCCAGCTAGCCAGTTAGCAGAGAGGAACCAGCCAGCCAGCCAGCAGAGAGGACCAGCCAGCCAGCCAGCCAGCCAGCCAGCAAGCCAGCTAGTTAGCAGAGAGGAACGAGCCAGTCAGCCAGCCAGCAGAGAGGAACCAGCCAGCCAGCCAGCCAGCAAGCCAGCTAGTTAGCAGAGAGGAACCAGCCAGCCAGCCAGCAGAGAGGAACCAGCCAGCCAGCCAGCCAGCAAGCCAGCTAGTTAGCAGAGAGGAACCAGTCAGCCAGCCAGCAGAGAGGAGCCAGCCAGTCAGCCAGCCAGCAGAGAGGAACCAGCCAGCCAGCCAGCAGCGAGGAACCAGCCAGCCAGCCAGCAAGCCAGCTAGTTAGCAGAGAGGAACCAGCCAGCCAGCCAGCAGAGAGGAACCAGCCAGCCAGCCAGCCAGCAAGCCAGCTAGTTAGCAGAGAGGAACCAGCCAGTCAGCCAGCCAGCAGAGAGGAACCAGCCAGCCAGCCAGCCAGCAAGCCAGCTAGTTAGCAGAGAGGAACCAGCCAGTCAGCCAGCAGAGAGGAACCAGCCAGCCAGCCAGCAAGCCAGCTAGTTAGCAGAGAGGAACCAGCCAGTCAGCCAGCCAGCAGAGAGGAACCAGCCAGTCAGCCAGCCAGCAGAGAGGAACCAGCCAGCCAGCCAGTTAGCAGAGGGGAACCAGCCAGTCAGCCAGTTAGCAGAGAGGAACCAGCCAGCCAGCTAGTTAGCAGAGAGGAACCAGCCAGTCAGCCAGTTAGCAGAGAGGAACCAGCCAGTCAGCTAGTTAGCAGAGAGGAACCAGCCAGTCAGCCAGTCAGTTAGCAGAGAGGAACCAGCCAGTCAGCCAGTCAGTTAGCAGAGAGGAACCAGCCAGTCAGTCAGCAGAGAGGAACCAGCCAGTCAGCCAGCTAGCAGAGAGGAACCAGCCAGTCAGCCAGCAGAGAGGAACCAGCCAGTCAGCCAGCTAGCAGAGAAGAACCAGCCAGTCAGCCAGCTAGCAGAGAGGAACCAGCCAGTCAGCCAGCAGAGAGGAACCAGCCAGTCAGCCAGCTAGCAGACAAGAACCAGCCAGTCAGCAAGCTAGCAGAGAGGAACCAGCCAGTCAGCCAGCCAGCAGAGAGGAACCAGCCAGTCAGCCAGCTAGCAGAGAGGAACCAGCCAGTCAGCCAGCTAGCAGAGAGGAACCAGCCAGTCAGCCAGCTAGCAGAGAGGAACCAGCCAGTCAGCCAGCTAGCAGAGATGAACCAGCCAGACAGCCAGCTAGCAGAGAAAAACCAGCCAGTCAGCCAGCTAGCAGAGAGGAACCAGTCAGTCAGCCAGCAGAGAGGAACCAGTCAGTCAGCCAGCAGAGAGGAACCAGTCAGTCAGCCAGCAGAGAGGAACCAGTCAGTCAGCCAGCTAGCAGAGAGGAACCAGTCAGTCAGCCAGCAGAGAGGAACCAGTCAGTCAGCCAGCAGAGAGGAACCAGCCAGTCAGCCAGCAGAGAGGAACCAGCCAGTCAGCCAGCAGAGAGGAACCAGCCAGTCAGCCAGCTAGCAGAGAGGAACCAGCCAGTCAGTCAGCCAGCAGAGAGGAACCAGCCAGACAGCCAGCTAGCAGAGAGGAACCAGTCAGTCAGCCAGCAGAGAGGAACCAGCCAGTCAGCCAGCTAGCAGAGAAGAATGGGATACTTCAGGCTTCTGACACTCGATCGACACCACACATACTCACTCACACAAACACGCACACAAACTCACACACACACACACACACTCACTCACACCCATACGCACACACACACACACTCACTCACACACACACACACTCACTCACACACACCCATACGCACACGCACACACACTCACACCCATACGCACACGCACACACACTCACTCACACACACACGCACTCGGAAGCAGGCACACAGACACACACACACACACTTCCGGACCCCCAAAGAACAGCAGGGCTTGGCGTAGATGTGTTTGACTGTGTTGATGTCTCCTCTCTCCACCTTCCACACCATTATAACACCACAGGGGAAACATAACAACACAACACCACTTCGTCAAGCTCCACAAGTCACTACTTTAAAATGCAAATATGGACCTCGGCCTCGTCTCGCAGACACTCGCAACGGAAGCCTGATGACTCTGAGGACACCAGCGGAAGAGAGAGAGAGAGGCAGACCCTGCAATAGCACCACTCTAGTGCCCCAAAGGGTGCCCCCAGACCCCCAGACCCAGCCCAGCCCAAACCAGCCCAGCCCCAACCCAGCCCAGCCTCCTGTCCCCCAGCACCAAGACTCCAGACTTCCATTAGCTAGGTGCTGCTACAAGCAGGATTTGACTTAATCTCTTACATGGTGATTTCCTGCTGGGCGTCTGGGCGTTCAACAATGGCAGCAGTTCTCTTTTGATGATTTAAATAATTAAGAGGATGGTTAAGTAAACAGACAGGCATTGGCAACTGTGCAGACACACTTCCAAGCATGTATCTGTCCCCCACTGGAGAGCAACACATGATCTATAGTATAATATCAAGTGCTGCAGTGTTAGAGGAATCCGCAGCTGTGTAGACAGTTGCACATCACATTTTCAGAAAGCTTTGCAAGTGCAGAAACAGGCAACAATATATTTATTCAAGTGAAACCAATTTCATTGTGAGCTTGATCGAGATAAATCACAGAAACGACCCAGTACTGTAGTGCTTATAGGAGAGACTAGCTTGGGGCCGTAGCTTGGAGCTATGTAGATCTGGTGCTGAGCCGTAGCTTGGAGCCGTAGATTGGGTCTACAGTGGGGAAAAAAAGTATTTAGTCAACATTTCATTTACATTTCAGTCATTTAGCAGACGCTCTTATCCAGAGCGACTTAAAGTTAGTGAGTGCATAATTTTTTTTCATACTGGTCCCCCGTGGGAATAGAACCCACAACCCTGGCGTTGCAAGCGCCATGCTCTACCAACTGAGCTACACGGGACCACCAATTGTGCAAGTTCTCCCACTTAAAAAGATGAGAGAGGCCTGTCATTTTTATCATAGGTACACGTCAACTATGACAGACAAAGTGAGAACTTTTTTTCCAGAAAATCACATTGTAGGATTTTTAGCAGATTTATTTGCAAATTATGGTGGAAAATAAGTATTTTGTCAATAACAAAAGTTTCTCAATAATTTGTTATATACCCTTTGTTGGCAATGACACAGGTCAAACGTTTTCTGTAAGTCTTCACAAGGTTTTCACACACTGTTGCTGGTATTTTGGCCCATTCCTCCATGCAGATCTCCTCTAGAGCAGTGATGTTTTGGGGCTGTCGCTGGGCAACACGGACTGGCTAGGCCACTCCAGGACCTTGAAATGCTTCTTACGAAGCCACTCCTTCGTTGCCCGGGCGGTGTGTTTGGGATCATTGTCATGCTGAAAGACCCAGCCACGTTTAATCTTCAATGCCCTTGCTGATGGAATGAGGTTTTCACTCAAAATCTCACGATACATGGCCCCATTCATTCTTTCCTTTACACGGATCAGTCGTCCTGGTCCCTTTGCAGAAAAACAGCCCCAAAGCATGATGTTTCCACCCCCATGCTTCACAGTAGGTATGGTGTTCTTTGGATGCAACTCAGCATTCTTTGTCCTCCAAACACGACGAGTTGAGTTTTTACCAAAACGTTCTTTTTTGGTTTCATCTGACCATATGACATTCTCCCAATCCTCTTCTGGATCACCCAAATGCACTCTAGCAAACTTCAGACGGGCCTGGACATGTACTGGCTTAAATAGGGGGACACGTCTGCCACTGCAGGATTTGAGTCCCTGGCGGCGTAGTGTGTTACTGATGGTAGGCTTTGTTACTTTGTCCCAGCTCTCTGCAGGTCATTCACTAGGTCCCCTCGTGTGGTTCTGGGATTTTTGCTTGTGATCATTTTGACCCCACGGGGTGAGATCTTGCGTGGAGCCCCAGATCGAGGGAGATTATCAGTGGTCTTGTATGTCTTCCATTTCCTAATAATTGCTCCCACAGTTGATTTCTTCAAACCAAGCTGCTTACCTATTGCAGATTCAGTCTTCCCAGCCTGGTGCAGGTCTACAATTTTGTTTCTGGTGTCCTTTGACAGCTCTTTGGTCTTGGCCATAGTGGAGTTTGGAGTGTGACTGTTTGAGGTTGTGGACAGGTGTCTTTTATACTGATAACAAGTTCAAACAGGTGCCATTAATACAGGTAACGAGTGGAGGACAGAGGAGCCTCTTAAAGAAGAAGTTACAGGTCTGTGAGAGCCAGAAATGTTGCTTGTTTGTAGGTGACCAAATACTTATTTTCCATCATAATTTGCAAATAAATTCATAAAAAATCCTACAATGTGATTTTCTGGATTTTTTTCCCTCAATTTGTCTTTCATAGTTGACGTGTACCTATGATGGAAATTACAGGCCTCTCTCATCTTTTTAAGTGGGAGAACTTGCACAATTGATGGCTGACTAAATACTTTTTTCCCCCACTGTATGTAGATCTGGTGCTGAGTCGTAACTTGGAGCCGTAGCTTGGAGCTATGTAGATCTGGTGCTGAGCTGTAGCTTGGGTCTAACTGGATCTGGATGCAGTCACCATGTCTTCCTGTCCTGGCTAGTAGCTGGTCCCAGACCAGAGTCGTTCCAACGCTGCTGTACATAGTGGCTGCAGACCAGACGGCTCCAACACTGCAGTACATAGTGGCTGCAGACCAGACGGCTCTAACGCTGCAGTACATAGTGGCTGCAGACCAGACGGCTCTAACGCTGCAGTACATAGTGGCTGCAGACCAGACGGCTCTAACGCTGCAGTACATAGTAGCTACAGACCAGACGTCTCCAACGCTGCAGTACATAGTAGCTACAGACCAGACGTCTCCAACGCCGCAGTACATAGTGGCTACAGACCAGACGGCTCCAACGCTGCAGTACATAGTAGCTACAGACCAGACGTCTCCAACGCCGCAGTACATAGTGGCTACAGACCAGACGGCTCCAACGCTGCAGTACATAGTAGCTGGTCCCAGACCAGAGTCGTTCCAACGCTGCAGTACATAGTGGCTGCAGACCAGACGGCTCCAACGCTGCAGTACATAGTGGCTACAGACCAGACGGCTCCAACGCTGCAGTACATAGTAGCTACAGACCAGACGTCTCCAACGTCGCAGTACATAGTGGCTACAGACCAGACGGCTCCAACGCTGCAGTACATAGTGGCTGCAGACCAGACGGCTCTAACGCTGCAGTACATAGTGGCTGCAGACCAGACGGCTCCAACGCTGCAGTACATAGTGGCTGCAGACCAGACGGCTCCAACGCTGCAGTACATAGTGGCTACAGACCAGACGGCTCCAATGCTGCAGTACATAGTAGCTACAGACCAGACGTCTCCAACGCCGCAGTACATAGTGGCTACAGACCAGACGGCTCCAACGCTGCAGTACATAGTGGCTGCAGACCAGACGGCTCTAATGCTGCAGTACATAGTGGCTGCAGACCAGACGGCTCTAATGCTGCAGTACATAGTGGCTGCAGACCAGACGGCTCCAACGCCGCAGTACATAGTAGCTACAGACCAGACGGCTCCAATGCCGCAGTACATAGTGGCTGCAGACCAGACGGCTCCAACGCCGCAGTACATAGTGGCTGCAGACCAGACGGCTCCAACGCCGCAGTACATAGTAGCTACAGACCAGACGGCTCCAATGCCGCAGTACATAGTGGCTGCAGACCAGACGGCTCCAACGCCGCAGTACATAGTGGCTGCAGACCAGACGGCTCCAACGCTGCAGTACATAGTGGCTGTAGACCAGACGGCTCTAACGCTGCAGTACATAGTGGCTGCAGACCAGACGTCTCCAGGCGGCCAGCAGGACCCCATTGCCTCCTCTACAGTATGTATCCTGATCAGTCCTGACCACTCTGAGGACACACTACACCAGACAGACACTCACTACAACACCATGGCTACGTCCCAAATGGCACCCTATTCCCTATATGGGCTCTGGTCAAAAGTAGTGCACTATATAGGGAACAGGGTGCCATTTGGGACGCATCCTACATCGAATACAGCAGAACACTCAAGCGTTTTACAACATTTAGAGCTTCAGTCCTTGTCATGTCACAATAAACTAATTTGAGGTAGAAAGGAGTTGGAGCGTTTAACAAAAAAAGGCAAAGATTGATTTATTTTTGCTCACTTTAATCCATTGTACAGGATGCGAACAGGTGACTGATGTTCTAGCAAAATGTATAGCGCATAGAATTAAAAAGGTATTGTCGGATATTATTCATTCTAATCAGACAGGTTTTTTACATGGAAGATACATTGGAGATAATATAAGGCAAGTATTGGAAACAATAGAACACTATGGAAAATATGGGAAACCAGGCCTGCTATTCATAGCAGACTTCGAAAAGGCATTTGATAAAGTATGACTGGGGTTTATATATAAATGCCTAGAGCATTTCAATTTTGGAGAATCTCTTATAAAATGGGTAAAAATCATGTATAGTAACCCTAGGTGTAAAATAGTAAATAATGGCTATTTCTCAGAAAGTTTTAAACTGTCAAAAGGAGTGAAACAAGGTTGCCCACTATCGGCATATCTATTTATTGTGGCCATCGAGATGTTAGCTATTAAAATCAGATCCAATAATAATATCAGAGGATTAGAAATACAGGGCTTAAAAACAAAGGTGTCATTGTACGCAGATGATTCATGTTTTCTTTTAAATCCACAACTAGAATCCCTCCACAGCCTCATAGAGGATCTAGATACATTTTCTAACCTATCTGGATTACAACCAAATTATGACAAATGTACTATATTACGTATTGGATCACTAAAAAATACAATTTTTACATGACCATGTAGTTTACCAATAAAATGGTCTGATGGTGATGTGGATATACTCTGAATACATATCCCAATGGAAATGAATGATCTCACTTCAATACATTTTTATAGAATATTAGCAAAAATAGATAAGATCTTGCTACCATGGAAAGGTAAATACCTGTCAATTTGTGGAAAAATCACCCTGATTAACTCTTTAGTATTATCCCAGTTTACCTATTTGCTTATGGTCTTGCCTACGCCTAGCGAACAGTTTTTCAAATTATATGAGAAAAAAATATTCCATTTTATTTGGAACGGCAAGCCAGACAAAATTAAAAGGGCCTATTTATATAATGATTATGAATTTGGAGGACAGAAATTATTAAATATTAAAGGATTAGACCTATCACTAAAAGCTTCAGTCATATAAAAGTTATGCTTAAATCCGAACTGGTTCTCAAGCAAATTAGTAAGAATGTCTCACCCAATATTCAAGAATGGCCTTTTTCCCTTTATTCAGATTACAACCTCTCATTTTCAGTTATTTGAAAAGGAAATAATCTCCCAAATATCACTATTTCTAAAACAAGCCATAGAAAGTTGGTTGCAATTTCAATTTAATCCTCCAGAAACGACAGAACAACTAATGCAACAAATATTGTGGTTAAATTCAAATATACTAATTGACAAAAAACCTTTATTTTTTGACAGAATGTTTAAAAAAGGTATAATCTTCGTAAATGATATCATCGGTAGGACTGGTGGAGTTATGTCGCACATGCGGCTAACAAAAACATATGGAAATGTCTGCTCTACCCAAAATTACAACCAAATAATTGCAGCATTACCGCAAAAATGGAAGAGGTAAGTGGAAGGGGGAGAAAGTAAGGAACTTGTCTGTCGGCCTTGCATTAAAGAACATAATTAGTTAAGGAAAACTGTGATAAATAAAAAAGTATATCAGTTTCACTTAAGGACCAAAGGATTGACAGCCGTCCCATATAAATTGCAAAATAGTTGGGAAGAGATTTTTGACGTACCGATCCCATAGCATAGTGTTTATGAACTGACACGCAAAACGACACCGGATTCAAAAATTAGAATCTTTCAATTTAAATTATTATATAAAATTCTTGCTACCAATAGAATGTTATTTATATGGGGGATACAATCTTCCCAGCTCTGCAGATTTAGCTGTGAAGAGACAGAATCATTAGATCATTTGTTTTGGTTCTGTCCATTTGTAGCTTGTTTTTGGACACAGGTCCAGGAATGGCTAAAGGATTGCAATATTTACCTGGAGCTAACCTTGCAGATAGCATTACTGGGTGATCTGAAAAGTCATAGTCAATCGATCAATAATATAATAATACTTTTAGCAAAAATGATTATTTTTAATTCACAATCTGTAGAAGCAATGAAAATAGAAAGGTTCAGAACTTTTGTAAAACATCACAGTACGGTTGAAATATATATGGCAAATAGAAATCCTATATGGATGGTGTTAAAAGATAGATGGGAGGTATTGAATGGAGTTGAAGGATGGGACCAATAACAAATAACAATAAATAATAACAAGATAACTAATAATGTAAGCATACTGTGTCCATAATAAGTATATAGGCTGTATGTTGGGAGATTTTGGGAAAGAGCACAGTTGAAAGATATGGCATATAGAAGCAAACCGGATGGACATCATGAAAATGATCGGAGAGGTTGAGAGTAGAAGTAGTTCAGGAGCAAAAACAAATAAAATATAATTATTGTAAAATTGATTGTGTCCATAAGGTGTAGATAGTAAGTATAGGCTGGAAGTAGAGGCCTGGGCATTGTTGTTCACTAATTTACCCCAAGTAGGTAAAGGATGGCGGGGTTGAAAAGTAATAAAGGGGAGTATACAGTGGGGAAAAAAGTATTTAGTCAGCCACCAATTGTGCAAGTTCTCCCACTTAAAAAGATGAGAGAGGCCTGTAATTTTCATCATAGGTACACGTCAACTATGACAGACAAATTGAGAAAAAAAATCCAGAAAATCACATTGTAGGATTTTTTATGAATTTATTTGCAAATTATGGTGGAAAATAAGTATTTGGTCACCTACAAACAAGCAAGATTTCTGGCTCTCACAGACCTGTAACTTCTTCTTTAAGAGGCTCCTCTGTCCTCCACTCGTTACCTGTATTAATGGCACCTGTTTGAACTTGTTATCAGTATAAAAGACACCCGTCCACAACCTCAAACAGTCACACTCCAAACTCCACTATGGCCAAGACCAAAGTGCTGTCAAAGGACACCAGAAACAAAATTGTAGACCTGCACCAGGCTGGGAAGACTGAATCTGCAATAGGTAAGCAGCTTGGTTTGAAGAAATCAACTGTGGGAGCAATTATTAGGAAATGGAAGACATACAAGACCACTGATAATCTCCCTCGATCTGGGGCTCCACGCAAGATCTCACCCCGTGGGGTCAAAATGATCACAAGAACGGTGAGCAAAAATCCCAGAACCACACGGGGGGACCTAGTGAATGACCTGCAGAGAGCTGGGACAAAGTAACAAAGCCTACCATCAGTAACACACTACGCCGCCAGGGACTCAAATCCTGCAGTGCGAGATGTGTCCCCCTGCTTAAGCCAGTACATGTCCAGGCCCGTCTGAAGTTTGCTAGAGTGCATTTGAATGATCCAGAAGAGGATTGGGAGAATGTCATATGGTCAGATGAAACCAAAATATAACTTTTTGGTAAAAACTCAACTCGTCGTGTTTGGAGGACAAAGAATGCTGAGTTGCATCCAAAGAGCACCATACCTACTGTGAAGCATGGGGGTGGAAACATCATGCTTTGGGGCTGTTTTTCTGCAAAGGGACCAGGACGACTGATCCGTGTAAAGGAAATAATGAATGGAGCTATGTATCAAGAGATTTTGAGTGAAAACCTCCTTCCAGCAGCAAGGGCATTGAAGATGAAATGTGGCTGGGTCTTTCAGCATGACAATGATGCCAAACACACCGCCCGGGCAACGAAGGAGTGGCTTCGTAAGAAGCATTTCAAGGTCCTGGAGTGGCGTAGCCAGTCTCCAGATCTCAACCCCATAGAACATATTTGGAGGGAGTTGAAAGTCCGTGTTGCCCAGCGACAGCCCCAAAACATCACTGCTCTAGAGGAGATCTGCATGGAGGAATGGGCCAAAATACCAGCAACAGTGTGTGAAAACCTTGTGAAGACTTACAGAAAACGTTTGACCTGTGTCATTGCCAACAAAGGGTATATAACAAAGTATTGAGAAACTTTTGTTATTGACCAAATACTTATTTTCCACCATAATTTGCAAATAAATTCATTAAAAATCCTACAATGTGATTTTCTGGATTTTTTTCCCTCATTTTGTCTGTCATAGTTGACGTGTACCTATGATGTAAATTACAGGCCTCTCTCATCTTTTTAAGTGGGAGAACTTGCACAATTGGTGGCTGACTAAATACTTTTTTTCCCCACTGTATTCTTCTAAATTGTATTTTCAGAAACAACAACAATCTTACAGAATGATGTGGGTACAATATAGTATGTGCATGTAGAATAGGGTTGGGGTCAATTCGAATTGGAGTCAGTCAATTCAGGAAGTAAACTTTTTTTTAAAGACAATTATTTTAAATGGTTTCTCAATCAACTTAAAGCTTTCTTTAAAAAGTTTTTCAAATTTTTTACATTTTAAATTAAAATCACTTCCTGAATTGAGTGACCAACCCTGATGGAGAAGGAGCCCGGTCAGAAACAGAGACGGGCTAGAGAGGGGCTATAGACGGGCTAGAGACGGGCTAGAGACGGGCTATAGACCGGCTAGAGACGGGCTAGAGAGGGGCTATAGACGGGCTATAGACGGGCTATAGATGGGCTAGAGACGGGCTAGAGACGGGCTAGAGACGGGCTAGAGACGGGCTATAGATGGGCTAGAGACGGGCTATAGACCGGCTAGAGACGGGCTAGAGAGGGGCTATAGACGGGCTATAGACGGGCTATAGAAGGGCTAGAGACGGGCTAGAGACGGGCTAGAGACGGGCTAGAGACGGGCTAGAGACGGGCTATAGACGGGCTAGAGACGGGCTATAGATGGGCTATAGACGGGCTAGAGACGGGCTATAGACGGGCTAGAGACGGGCTAGAGACGGGCTAGAGACGGGCTAGAGACGGGCTAGAGACGGGCTAGAGACGGGCTAGAGACGGGCTATAGACGGGCTAGAGACGGGCTAGAGACGGGCTATAGACGGGCTAGAGACGGGCTATAGTTTGATAGAGGTCAGAGGGGTTGTAGCTGCTATGCTAATTCCTCTGATCCGTGTGGGTCACTAGCCTCTGCCTTTACAATAGGCCAGGATAGGCCAGCGCAACAATACTGGCCTGCCATTACAATGGGGTCAGTAGAACAATACTAACACAAGGTCATAAGCAACTGAGGGCAAACTCTGCTCTCCATCACTCTCTCTGCAAACGTGTAGACATTCTGCTTGGTTTCTTTCCATATAACTATTTAAAGACATGTTTATAATTGAGTCCCGTTTAGGATATATACAATTATATATGAATCCAATATTTGTTTAAATACGCTACTTTTTTAAATAACTTTCTAATCGTTCAAAAAAATGAATGACAAGAAGTAATTATCGCCGATTATGGAAGCTGCCTAAACTAATAAATGGACAACGCTTTAACCGAGGATAATTGTGTATTTCAGACAAAAAAAAAATATCAATGCTGAATTAGTGTTCCACAATCACACATTATTTTAATGTGATAAGAATATGTTATCATCAGAGTGTATGTTGACAGTGGTGAGGACCAATCAATCACTACCTACTGGTGAGCAGATGATCAATAACATGATTGGATGTTATGAATGTCAAAGCCTTGTGATCAGAGACAATTCCCGAGGATGAGAGAGAGGAAGAGGCTGTTATTAATCAGGACTTTTCATGCAGCTTTTGGCCAGCTAAATAGCCTAACCACCCGATCAAGCAACATTATGGACCAAACGTTCAAATCCTGTTGCAGCAGGATTATTTTGTTGTGACAATACTGGTCAAAAAATGTGTAGCTCGTAAACAGTGTGGTAGACTACCGTTAAAATCAGGGGTGGAATTAGGGGGGAATGTGTGGAAATAGAGTACTTAAAGTAGCACCATTTTGAAATAAAATATATATATAAGATTGAAAAAATATGGGGGGGGGGAGGATAAAAAATAAAGGATGAATTCTAGAATGTTACACTGGTGAATTTCCACTCAAGAGGTGACTTTATTTGTTATATTCCAACTGCCACCCGCTGCCTGTTACCCCTGGATGTGCGAGGGGCAGATGGGACGCCGACTAGCCCCCTGTTACACCCACATGTTAATCACACTGAGAGCCGAGGTGTTTAAAGAGAGGGAGGACACCAAAGCAGTGACTATCCCGCCTCCGGCCACCACTCCTGACCCCCAAGGGGTCGTCACCTCTGACCCCAACTGCGCCCACCACTGGATCCCCTCATGAATCTGGAGAGGGCCATCTCTGCTTAATGACTACTCATGTTGTCCCAAATGGCATCCCATTCCCTATTAGTGCAGAACTTTTGACCAGAGCCTGTTAGTGCACTGTATAGAGAACAGGGTGTCATTTGGGACATGACCTCCATAACATGCACAGCTATTGATCGTACTATCCACCCACCCTCCGTTCTGTTCTATCTGACTTCTCTACTATTCTAATGTTCCCTAAAATATGCTGTGTCACAGGGAATGACTGTAGTCAATTAGAACAGACTAGGACCAGCCAGTAGTATAGTCAAATGGACGTAACGTATAGGGACGGTCTCCTGGACGCAGATTCCATCTTAATCCTGGACTAAAATACACTGTCAATGGAGATTCTCTTTGTATTGATTTATTCTCTGTTGAGAATTGTTTTGAATCCAGGACTAGACTTAATCTGAGTCCAGGAAACGGGCCCTATAAAGATGAGTATTATTACTAGTACCTCATGGTAAAAAATGACTTTTATCCATCACAGAAGTGGTCAAGAATAAGAGACAGTGGAAGAGGAGGTTGGTTGTTGTGGGGGGAGACAGTTGAACTAGCTTTACAATAATCAATAGTCCTACTGTGATAATGAATCATAGTAGTAAGGATCAGTGAATTAACAATACAGCTGAAGACCGCTTTCATTCCATTTTGATTTAGAATGGCGTTAGAAATAATTATACAGTAAAATGAATAAACACATTTTAAAATTGTATAATATTGAAATAATTTTCAGTGGATAAACGTGATCATTATTTATTCATTAAAATAAAAATTTCAAAGTAAAATATAAGGATCAAACTAGGAAACAGTTTTAACATTTGACAAAAACATTTAAAAAGTAAGGTGCAAACAATATAGGAAGGAAACTATTCACAAAACGGGAAGTGGTTTATTCAATAAATTATAACTATGATTACTAAATATTTAATTTGTTGAACACTATTATATATACTAAATATATTTAATAATAATATATTAATAAAAAAATATTATTAATGTGGTATAATAATATACTAAATAATTATATAAATAATTGGATTATTAAACATTAAAAAACATATATTATTACATATTTTGTGAAGGAAAATGACTATGAATAGTTCTCATTGTATTTTTGTTTGTAAATTAACAGTGAAGTAAAAACCTAGCAACTTATGACAAAAATGTCAAGCAGTTAGTCACACATTCAGCTAAAATTAATTTAGGAAAGATCCACTTGCAACTTGTGGGCTTTTATTTTTTTTAATGGTTTGAAGTGTGAAGGCTACTGTAATGGCGGACATTAAAAAAGGCAAGCTGCCACTCTCCAGACGTTTACTATTTTCTTTGCGTATTCACATCTTTAAAAGGTCCTTTCACAGGCGAACTAGGATTAAAAGAGATGTGTTAAAACACGGCAGGGCTAACATCTGTTAGGTTTAAACAAACCAACCTGCTCTCATCTGCTCCCCCGGGCTGCGGCTCTCTCAACCTCAGATGGGGAACAAAGGATTTCTTAAAACCGAACAGCAAGAAATCACATCAACGTGACCCTGCACCTGGTAATGACTTTGGTTCGTAATAGGCCTTTACTGTTGATATAAATTAATATAATACATTCTTCCACAAAATGTGCACAATAGAATACATTGTACCATGCTTCTATTGAGTTTTATGTAGGTCTAATATCTAGTATTCATCAATTGATGCTGGACACGCATCATATTGCTATATTTTGTAGGTATTCTGTAGCTGATTAAAACTGTGCTGTTGACAAAAATTCATAAAATCCATAAAAACAAATCCATAATAATTTCTAAAATGTGATTGTATTTATTAACCATCATTACATTTAATTTAATTCTAGATACATGGCTCTGCATTTAGATAATGGCCAAAACATCGGTTACTGTAGAGGCATGCTCAGGAATCGGATCCCATACATTCAGATGTGCAACTGACTAGGTATCCCCTTTCCCTTCCCATAGGCATTATCAAACATGCATACTGAGAAGAGTTAAGGTGCAATCTGGCCACTGTCTGTTAGGTGGCAGTAACTGTCTGTTAGGTGGCGGTAACTGTCTGTTAGGTGGCAGTAACTGTCTGTTAGGTGGCAGTAACTGTCTGTTAGGTGGCGGTAACTGTCTGTTAGGTGGCGGTAACTGTCTGTTAGGTGGCAGTAACTGTCTGTTAGGTGGCAGTAACTGTCTGTTAGGTGGCAGTAACTGTCTGCTAGGTGGCAGTAACTGTCTGTTAGGTGGCAGTAACTGTCTGTTAGGTGGCAGTAACTGTCTGTTAGGTGGCAGTAACTGTCTGTTAGGTGGCAGTAACTGTCTGTTAGGTGGCAGTAACTGTCTGCTAGGTGGCAGTAACTGTCTGTTAGGTGGCAGTAACTGTCTGTTAGGTGGCAGTAACTGTCTGTTAGGTGGCAGTAACTGTCTGTTAGGTGGCAGTAATTGTCTGTTAGGTGGCAGTAACTGTCTGTTAGATGGCAGTAACTGTCTGTTAGGTGGCAGTAACTGTCTGTTAGGTGGTAGTAACTGTCTGCTAGGTGGCAGTAACTGTCTGCTAGGTGGCAGTAACTGTCTGTTAGGTGGCAGTAACTGTCTGTTAGGTGGCAGTAACTGTCTGTTAGGTGGCAGTAACTGTCTGTTAGGTGGCAGTAACTGTCTGTTAGGTGGCAGTAACTGTCTGTTAGGTGGCAGTAACTGTCTGTTAGGTGGCAGTAACTGTCTGTTAGATGGCAGTAACTGTCTGTTAGGTGGTAGTAACTGTCTGCTAGGTGGCAGTAACTGTCTGCTAGGTGGCAGTAACTGTCTGCTAGGTGGCAGTAACTGTCTGTTAGGTGGCAGTAACTGTCTGTTAGGTGGCAGTAACTGTCTGCTAGGTGGCAGTAACTGTCTGTTAGGTGGCAGTAACTGTCTGCTAGGTGGCAGTAACTGTCTGTTAGGTGGCAGTAACTGTCTGTTAGGTGGCAGTAACTGTCTGTTAGGTGGCAGTAACTGTCTGTTAGGTGGTAGTAACTGTCTGTTAGGTGGCGGTAACTGTCTGTTAGGTGGCAGTAACTGTCTGTTAGGTGGCAGTAACTGTCTGTTAGGTGGCAGTAGCTGTCTGTTAGGTGGCGGTAACTGTCTGTTAGGTGGCAGTAACTGTCTGTTAGGTGGCAGTAACTGTCTGTTAGGTGGCAGTAACTGTCTGTTAGGTGGCAGTAACTATCTGTTAGGTGGCAGTAACTGTCTGTTAGATGGCAGTAACTGTCTGTTAGGTGGTAGTAACTGTCTGTTAGGTGGCGGTAACTGTCTGTTAGGTGGCAGTAACTGTCTGTTAGGTGGCAGTAACTGTCTGTTAGGTGGCAGTAGCTGTCTGTTAGGTGGCGGTAACAGTCTGTTAGGTGGCAGTAACTGTCTGTTAGATGGCAGTAACTGTCTGTTAGGTGGTAGTAACTGTCTGTTAGGTGGCAGTAACTGTCTGTTAGATGGCAGTAACTGTCTGTTAGGTGGTAGTAACTGTCTGTTAGGTGGCGGTAACTGTCTGTTAGGTGGCAGTAACTGTCTGTTAGATGGCAGTAACTGTCTGTTAGGTGGCAGTAGCTGTCTGTTAGGTGGCGGTAACAGTCTGTTAGGTGGCAGTAACTGTCTGTTAGGTGGCAGTAACTGTCTGTTAGGTGGCAGTAACTGTCTGTTAGGTGGCAGTAACTATCTGTTAGGTGGCAGTAACTGTCTGTTAGATGGCAGTAACTGTCTGTTAGATGGCAGTAACTGTCTGTTAGGTGGCGGTAACTGTCTGTTAGGTGGCAGTAACTATCTGTTAGGTGGCAGTAACTGTCTGTTAGATGGCAGTAACTGTCTGTTAGATGGCAGTAACTGTCTGTTAGGTGGCGGTAACTGTCTGTTAGGTGGCAGTAACTGTCTGTTAGATGGCAGTAACTGTCTGTTAGGTGGTAGTAACTGTCTGCTAGGTGGCAGTAACTGTCTGTTAGGTGGCAGTAACTGTCTGTTAGGTGGCAGTAACTGTCTGTTAGATGGCAGTAACTGTCTGTTAGGTGGCAGTAACTGTCTGTTAGGTGGCAGTAACTGTCTGCTAGGTGGCAGTAACTGTCTGTTAGGTGGCAGTAACTGTCTGCTAGGTGGCAGTAACTGTCTGTTAGGTGGCAGTAACTGTCTGTTAGTTGGCGGTAACTGTCTGTTAGGTGGCAGTAAATGTCTGTTAGGTGGCAGTAACTGTCTGTTAGGTGGCAGTAACTGTCTGCTAGGTGGCAGTAACTGTCTGTTAGGTGGCAGTAACTGTCTGTTAGGTGGCAGTAACTATCTGTTAGGTGGCAGTAACTGTCTGTTAGGTGGCAGTAACTGTCTGCTAGGTGGCAGTAACTGTCTGTTAGGTGGCAGTAACTGTCTGTTAGGTGGCAGTAACTGTCTGTTAGGTGGCGGTAACTGTCTGTTAGGTGGCAGTAACTGTCTGTTAGGTGGCAGTAACTATCTGTTAGGTGGCAGTAACTGTCTGTTAGATGGCAGTAACTGTCTGTTAGGTGGCAGTAACTGTCTGTTAGGTGGCGGTAACTGTCTGTTAGGTGGCAGTAACTGTCTGTTAGGTGGCAGTAACTGTCTGTTAGGTGGCAGTAACTGTCTGTTAGGTGGCAGTAACTGTCTGTTAGGTGGCAGTAACTGTCTGTTAGGTGGCGGTAACTGTCTGTTAGGTGGCGGTAACTGTCTGTTAGGTGGCAGTAACTGTCTGTTAGGTGGCAGTAACTGTCTGCTAGGTGGCAGTATCTGTCTGTTAGGTGGCAGTAACTGTCTGCTAGGTGGCAGTAACTGTCTGTTAGGTGGCAGTAACTGTCTGTTAGGTGGCAGTAACTGTCTGTTAGGTGGCGGTAACTGTCTGTTAGGTGGCAGTAACTGTCTGTTAGGTGGCAGTAACTGTCTGTTAGGTGGCAGTAACTGTCTGTTAGATGGCAGTAACTGTCTGTTAGGTGGCAGTAACTGTCTGTTAGGTGGCAGTAACTGTCTGTTAGGTGGCAGTAACTGTCTGTTAGGTGGTAGTAACTGTCTGTTAGGTGGCAGTAACTGTCTGTTAGGTGGCAGTAACTGTCTGTTAGATGGCAGTAACTGTCTGTTAGGTGGTAGTAACTGTCTGTTAGGTGGTAGTAACTGTCTGTTAGATGGCAGTAAGTGTCTGTTAGGTGGCAGTAACTGTCTGTTAGGTGGCAGTAACTGTCTGTTAGGTGGCGGTAACTGTCTGTTAGGTGGCAGTAACTGTCTGTTAGATGGCGGTAACTGTCTGTTAGGTGGCAGTAACTGTCTGTTAGGTGGTAGTAACTGTCTGTTAGGTGCTGTCTGTTAGGTGGCAGTAACTGTCTGTTAGATGGCAGTAACTGTCTGTTAGTTGGCGGTAACTGTCTGTTAGGTGGCAGTAACTGTCTGTTAGATGGCGGTAACTGTCTGTTAGGTGGCAGTAACTGTCTGTTAGGTGGTAGTAACTGTCTGTTAGGTGCTGTCTGTTAGGTGGCAGTAACTGTCTGTTAGATGGCGGTAACTGTCTGTTAGGTGGCAGTAACTGTCTGTTAGGTGGCAGTAACTGTCTGTTAGGTGGCAGTAACTGTCTGTTAGATGGCAGTAACTGTCTGTTAGGTGGCAGTAACTGTCTGTTAGGTGGCGGTAACTGTCTGTTAGGTGGCGGTAACTGTCTGTTAGGTGGCAGTAACTGTCTGCTAGGTGGCAGTAACTGTCTGTTAGGTGGCGGTAACTGTCTGTTAGGTGGCAGTAACTGTCTGTTAGGTGGCAGTAACTGTCTGTTAGGTGGCAGTAACTGTCTGTTAGGTGGCGGTAACTGTCTGTTAGGTGGCAGTAACTGTCTGTTAGGTGGCAGTAACTGTCTGTTAGGTGGCAGTAACTGTCTGTTAGGTGGTAGTAACTGTCTGTTAGGTGGCAGTAACTGTCTGTTAGGTGGCAGTAACTGTCTGTTAGGTGGCGGTAACTGTCTGTTAGGTGGCAGTAACTGTCTGTTAGGTGGCAGTAACTGTCTGTTAGGTGGCAGTAACTGTCTGTTAGATGGCAGTAACTGTCTGTTAGGTGGCAGTAACTGTCTGTTAGGTGGCAGTAACTGTCTGTTAGGTGGCAGTAACTGTCTGTTAGGTGGCAGTAACTGTCTGTTAGGTGGCAGTAACTGTCTGTTAGGTGGCAGTAACTGTCTGTTAGGTGGCGGTAACTGTCTGTTAGGTGGTAGTAACTGTCTGTTAGGTGGCAGTAACTGTCTGTTATGTGGCAGTAACTGTCTGTTAGGTGGCAGTAAGTGTCTGTTAGGTGGCAGTAACTGTCTGTTAGGTGGCAGTAACTGTCTGTTAGGTGGCAGTAACTGTCTGTTAGGTGGCAGTAACTGTCTGTTAGGTGGCAGTAACTGTCTGTTAGGTGGCGGTAACTGTCTGTTAGGTGGCAGTAACTGTCTGTTAGGTGGCGGTAACTGTCTGTTAGGTGGCAGTAACTGTCTGTTAGGTGGCAGTAACTGTCTGTTAGGTGGCAGTAACTGTCTGTTAGGTGGCGGTAACTGTCTGTTAGGTGGCAGTAACTGTCTGTTAGGTGGCAGTAACTATCTGTTAGGTGGCAGTAACTGTCTGTTAGGTGGCAGTAACTGTCTGTTAGGTGGCAGTAACTGTCTGTTAGATGGCAGTAACTGTCTGTTAGATGGCAGTAACTGTCTGTTTGGTCTCTCTCTCTCTCTCTCTCTCTCTCCTGTGCTGCTGTGTGTGCATGGTCAGTGATTAATTTCAGCAGGGTAAAAATCATATATGAGAAAAGATGGCTGCTAGGGCTAGAATATCTCCCCCCTCCCTTCCAAACTCCTCACAACCAACACACAAATACACACGCACACACAAACACAAACACACCCATACACACACACACACACACACACACACACACACACAGGAGCACAATGTAGGTTATAGACTAGAGGCAGTGGTTTGGTCTGGTTTGGTTTGCAGCACTCCAGAGGACCCAGGCAGGTGCTGCTTTTACTGCCTTTCTTTTCCTCACCTCAGAATCTACAATCTGTTGGTCTGGTCACTGGACTGGGAAGTCAACCTGCCATCTGTTAGGGACCACCTATTGTTCAGCTCCTCTAGCCTCACAAGACAACAAGGGTATCCTTTCTTCTCTCTGCCACCAACACCACTATGACCACCACTAACACACCGACCATGCATGCTACCGACCATTGAACCGATAGGCTACTGCTAACTCATTCAGGGAGGATATATGTCTTAAAGATGTATAGTATAGTACTTATGTTGAAAAGGGGACAAGGAGCAGCAGAAAAATAAGCAGAGAGAGAGGTATAGTCCAGAGAAAGAGGTAGAATCTAGAGAGAAAGGTAGAGTCTAGAGAAAAGAGGTAGAGAGACATAGAGACTAGAGAGAGAGGAAGAGTGTAGAGAGAAAGGCAGAGTCTAGAGAGAGGTAGAATCTAGAGAGAGAGGTAGAGTCTAGAGAGAGAGGTAGAGACTAGAGAGAGGTAGAATCTAGAGAGGTAGAGTGTAGAGAGAGAGGTAGAGTGTAGAGAGAGAGGTAGAGTCTAGAGAGAGGTAGAGTGTAGAGAGAGGTAGAATCTAGAGAGAGAGGTAGAGTCTAGAGAGAGAGGTAGAGACTAGAGAGGTAGAATCTAGAGAGGTAGAGTGTAGAGAGAGAGGTAGAGTGTAGAGAGAGAGGTAGAGTCTAGAGAGAGGTAGAGTGTAGAGAGAGAGGTAGAATCTAGAGAGAGGTAGAGTGTAGAGAGAGGTAGAGTGTAGAGAGAGGTAGAGTGTAGAGAGAGAGGTAGAGTGTAGAGAGAGAGGTAGAGTGTAGAGAGAGAGGTAGAGTGTAGAGAGAGAGGTAGAGTCTACAGACAGAGGTAGATTCTAGAGCACGAGGTAGAGTCTAGAAAGTGGTAGAGTGTGGAGAACGGTAGATCTAGTGAGAGGGGTAGATTCTAGAGCACGAGGTAGAGTCTAGAAAGTGGTAGAGTGTGGAGAACGGTAGATCTAGTGAGAGGGGTAGAGTCTAGAGAGAGGTAGAGTCTAGAGAGAGGTAGTCTAGATACCGTTAGAATCTAGAGAGAGGTAGAGCCTAGAGAGATAGAGTCTAGAGAGAGAGGTAGTCTACAGAGAGAGAAAGGTAGAGAGAGAGGTAGTCTACAGAGAGAGAAAGGTAGCGAGAGAGCCTGTAGGTCAAAATAGAATGTAATATCTGGGGTTTCACAGCAGATTGCAGCGCATGGTCAATAAAATCAATAGGTAATGTTTGCCGACTTCAAATAGGTTAGGGAGCTGGCTGTGGAGGAAGCCGCATGATAAATGGCAGCTAGAAATCTGGACTCCTTCTGGGTCAAAGGTCACTATCGCCTAGAGATATCATCTAAAGCGGCTCCCTCCTCCTCTCCGTTCCGCTCCTCTCCGGACACTGGACACTGAGCTGAGTCCTAAATGGCAGCCTTTTCTATAGTGCACTACTGTTGACCAGTGCCCTGTAGGGAATAGGGTGCCATGTAGGATCACTGATTGAGGCTGTAAAAGCAGCTCAGGCCAAGGCCAGCCCTCCAGCCCTCCATCCCTCCATTCCTACAACCCTCCAGCCACTTGGGTACACTGACTGACCACTGCCTTGTTGTCCTCTTCCCCTCCTCCTCTCCTGTTCTGTGCTGTAAAAGCATTGATTGTGGGAGGAACTCCAATCATGACAGAGAGAGAGAAGGGGAGATCAACCATTTCCAAGCCCAGGGACATGAACTAGTCGGTGGCGACCTAAATGCCAGAACTGGACAAGAACCTGTCACTCTTAGCACACAGGGGGACAAACACCTACCTGGAGGTGACAGCATTCCTCCCAAATATGCCCCCCCCCCCTAGACACAACTATGACAAAACCAACAAAAATGGGTCACAACTCCTGCAGCTCTGTCGCACGCTGGGTCTGTACATAGTCAATGGTAGGCTTCGAGGGGACTCCTACGGTATCTTAAATATTAAGTTAATAATATTTAAAAATGCTATAGATGGAATGAAAGTAGTGTAGAAACCTACCAAAAACAAGTAGGCAACAACAAATTAAATCCCTTCTTGACAACTTCCTGGACAAAACATGTCACTGTAATAGTGAAGGTGTAAACTTGGAGGTAGAAAACCTAAATAGTATATTTGACCTCAGCTTCCCTATCAAATCTAAAAATGTCAAGCAGACAACCTAAGATACAGTGGGGGAAAAAAGTATTTAGTCAGCCACCAATTGTGCAAGTTCTCCCACTTAAAAAGATGAGAGAGGCCTGTAATTTTCATCATAGGTACACGTCAGCTATGACAGACAAAATGAGAATAAAAAATCCAGAAAATCACATTGTAGGATTTTTAATGAATTTATTTGCAAATGATGGTGGAAAATAAGTATTTGGTCAATAACAAAAGTTTCTCAATACTTTGTTATATACCCTTTGTTGGCAATGACACAGGTCAAACGTTTTCTGGCTAGGCCACTCCAGGACCTTGAAATGCTTCTTACGAAGCCACTCCTTCGTTGCCCGGGCGGTGTGTTTGGGATCATTGTCATGCTGAAAGACCCAGCCACGTTTCATCTTCAATGCCCTTGCTGATGGAAGGAGGTTTTCACTCAAAATCTCACGATACATGGCCCCATTCATTCTTTCCTTAACACTGATCAGTCGTCCTGGTCCCTTTGCGAAAAATAGCCCCAAAGCATGATGTTTCCACCGCCATGCTTCACAGTAGGTATGGTGTTCTTTGGATGCAACTCAGCATTCTTTGTCCTCCAAACACGACGAGTTGAGTTTTTACCAAAAAGTTCTATTTTGGTTTCATCTGACCATATGACATTCTCCCAATCCTCTTCTGGATCATCCAAATGCACTCTAGCAAACTTCAGACGGGCCTGGACATGTACTGGCTTAAGCAGGGGGACACGTCTTGCACTGCAGGATTTGAGTCCCTGGCGGCGTAGTGTGTTACTGATGGTAGACTTTGTTACTTTGGTCCCAGCTCTCTGCAGGTCATTCACTAGGTCCCCCCGTGTGGTTCTGGGATTTTTGCTCACCGTTCTTGTGATCATTTTGACCCCACGGGGTGAGATCTTGCGTGGAGCCCCAGATCGAGGGAGATTATCAGTGGTCTTGTATGTCTTCCATTTCCTAATAATTGCTCCCACAGTTGATTTCTTCAAACCAAGCTGCTTACCTATTGCAGATTCAGTCTTCCCAGCCTGGTGCAGGTCTACAATTTTGTTTCTGGTGTCCTTTGACAGCTCTTTGGTCTTGGCCATAGTGGAGTTTGGAGTGTGACTGTTTGAGGTTGTGGACAGGTGTCTTTTATACTGATAACAAGTTCAAACAGGTGCCATTAATACAGGTAACGAGTGGAGGACAGAGGAGCCTCTTAAAGAAGAAGTTACAGGTCTGTGAGAGCCAGAAATCTTGCTTGTTTGTAGGTGACCAAATACTTATTTTCCACCATAATTTGCAAATAAATTCATAAAAAATCCTACAATGTGATTTTCTGGATTTTTCTTTCTCAATTTGTCTGTCATAGTTGACGTGTACCTATTATGAAAATTACAGGCCTCTCTCATCTTTTTAAGTGTGAGAACTTGCACAATTGGTGGCTGACTAAATACTTTTTCCCCCCACTGTAATGAACAACAATGACAAATGGTTTGATGAAAAACCTAAGAAAGAAATTGAGAAACCTATCCAACTAAAACATTACAGAAATACACTACGGAAAAAGAAGGAACAGCATGTCAGAAATCAGCTCAACGTTATTGAAGAATCCATAGAATCTAACCAATTCTGGGAAAATTGGAAAACACTAAACAAACAATAACACGAAGAGCTATCTATCCAAAACGGAGATGTATGGGTAAACCACTTCTCCAATCTTTTTGGCCCTATAACAAAGAACAAATAGCAAAAACATATACATGATCAAATACAAATCTTAGAATAAACTATTAAAGACTACCAGAACCCACTGGATTTTCCAATTACATTGAATGAACTACAGGACAAAATACCAACCCTCCAACCCAAAAAGGCCTGTGGTGTTGATAGTATCCTCAATGAAATTATAAAATATACAGACCACAAATTCCAATTGGCTATACTTAAACTTTTTAACATCATCCTCAGCTCTGGCATCTTCCCCAATATTTGGAACAAATTTGACCCCAATAACTACCGTGGGATATGCGTCAACAGCAACGTTGGGAAAATCCTCTGCATTATCATTAACAGCAGAAAACAATGTACTGAGCAAATGTAAAATTGGCTTTTTACCAAATTACTGTACGACAGACCACGTATTCACCCTACACACCCTAATTGACAAACAAACCAAAACAAAGGCAAAGTCTTCTCATGCTTTGTTGATTTCAAAAAAGCTTTTGACTAATTTTGGCATGAGGGTCTGCTATACAAATTGATGGAAAGCGGTGTTAGGGGAAAAACATACAACATTATAAAATCCATGTACACAAACAACAAGTGTTCGGTTAAAATTGGCAAAAAACACACACATTTCTTTCCACAGGGCCGTAGGGTGAGACAGGGATGCAGTTTAAGCCCCACCCTCTTTAACATATATATCAACAAATTGGCAAGGGCACTAGAACAGTCTGCAGCACCCGGCCTCACCCTACTAGAATCTGAAGTCAAATCTCTACTGTTTGCTGATGATCTGGTGCTTCTGTCACCAACCAAGGAGGGCCTACAGCAGCACCTAGATCTTCTGCACAGATTCTGTCAGACCTGGGCCCTGACAATAAATCTCAGTAAGACAAAAATAATGGTGTTCCAAAAAAAATCCAGTTGCCAGGACCACAAATACAAATTCCATCTAGACAACGTTGCCCTAGAGCACACAAAAAACTATACATACCTCGGCCTAAACGTCAATCCCATAGGTAACTTCCACAAAGCTGTGAACAATCTGAGAGGCAAGGCAAGAAGGGCCTTCTACGCCATCAAAACGAACATAAAATTTGACATACCAATTAGGATCTGGCTAAAAATACTTGAATCAGTTATAGAACCCATTGCCCTTTATGGTTGTGAGGTCTGGGGCCCGCTCACCAAACATGAATTCACAAAATGGGACAAACACCAAATTGAGACACTGCATGCAGAATTCTGAAAAAATATCCTCTGTGTACAACGAAAAACACCAAATAATGCATGCAGAGCAGAATTAGGCCGATACCCGCTAATGATCAAAATCCAGAAAAGAGCCGTTAAATTCTACAACCACCTAAAAGAAAACGATTCCAAAACGTTCCATAACAACGCCATAACCTACAGAGAGATGAACTTGGAGAAGAGTCCCCTAAGCAAGTTGGTCCTGGGGCTCTGTTCACAAACACAAACAGACCCCACAGAGCCGCAGGACAACAACACAATTAGACCCAACCAAATCATGAGAAAACAAAAAGAGAATAACTTGACACATTGGAAAGAATTAACAAAAAAACTGAGCAAACTAGAATGCTGTTTGGCCCTAAACAGAGAGTACACAGTGGCAGAATACCAAAATTAAGGAAAGCTTTGACTATGTACAGACTCAGTGAGCATAGCCTTGCTATTGAGAAAGGCCACCGTAGGCTGACCTGGCTCTCAAGAGAAGACAGGCTATGTGCACATTGCCCACAAAATGAGGTGGAAACTGAGCTGCACTTGCTAACCTCCTGCCAAATGTATGACCATATTAGAGACACATATTTCCCTCAGATTACACCGACCCACAAAGAATTCGAAAACAAATCCAATTTTGATAAACTCCCACATCTATTAGGTGAAATACCAGTGTGCCATCACAGCATCAAGATTTGTGACCTGTTGCCACAAGAAAAGGGCAACCAGTGAAGAACAAACACCATTGTAAATACAACCCATATTTATGTTTATTTATTTTCCCTTTTGTACTTTGTACTTTAACACATCATTACAACACTGTATATAGACATAATATGACATTTGAAATGTCTTTATCGCTTTGGAACTTTTGTGAGTGTAATATTTACTGTTTCTTTTTTATTGTTTATTTCACTTCTGTTTATTATCTATTTAACTTGTTTTGGCAATGTTAACATACGTTTCCCATGTCAATAAAGCCCTTTGAATTGCATTGATAGAGAAAGGAGAGAGAGAGAGAGTGAGAGTGGAGAGGGGGGGGGGGTAGAAGAGAGAGAGAGGGGGGGAGAAGAGAGAGAGACAGACAGAGAGACATAGAGACAAAGAGAGAGAGAGAGAGAGAGACCGAGAGACAAGGAGAGAGAGAGAGAGAGAGGGGGGGTAGAAGAGAAATAAAGGAGAGAGAGAGAGTGAGAGTGAGAGAGAGAGAGAGAGAGAGAGAGAGAGAGAGAGAGAGAGAGAGAGAGGGGGGGGGAGAAGAGAGAGAGAGAAAGGAGTCGAGAGAGAGAGTGAGGGGGGGAGAGGAGAGAGAGAGAAAGGAGAGAGAGATGGGGAGAAGAGAGAGAGAGAGAGAGAGAGAGAGAGAGCGAGAGGAGTCGAGAGAGAGAGAGTGAGGGGGGGAGAGGAGAGAGAGAGAAAGGAGAGAGAGATGGGGAGAAGAGAGAGAGAGAAAGGAGAGAGAGAGAGAGAGAGAGAGAGAGAGAGAGAGAGAGAGAGAGAGAGAGAGAGAGAGAGAGAGAAAGGAGTCGAGAGAGAGTGAGGGGGGGAGAGGAGAGAGAGAGAAAGGAGAGAGAGATGGGGAGAAGAGAGAGAGAGAAAGGAGAGAGAGAGAGAGGAGAAATAGAGAGAGGGGAGACATAGAGAGAGGAGACATAGAGAGAGGAGACATAGAGAGAGAGGAGACATAGAGAGAGAGGAGACATAGAGAGAGGAGACATAGAGAGAGAGGAGACATAGAGAGAGGAGACATAGCGAGAGAGGAGACATAGAGAGAGAGGAGACATAGAGAGAGGAGACAGAGAGAGAGGAGACATAGAGAGAGGAGACATAGAAAGAGAGGACACATAGAGAGAGAGGAGACATAGAGAGAGAGGAGACATAGAGAGAGGAGACATAGAGAGAGAGGAGACATAGCGAGAGAGGAGACATAGAGAGAGAGGAGACATAGAGAGAGGAGACAGAGAGAGAGGAGACATAGAGAGAGGAGACATAGAAAGAGAGGACACATAGAGAGAGAGGAGACATAGAGAGAGAGGAGACATAGAGAGAGAGGAGACATAGAGAGAGAGGAGACATAGAGAGAGGAGACATAGAGAGAGAGAGGAGACAGAGCAACATGAACATTTTGGTATTGTATTATTGGGTGTCTCTACCCCTGGTTCATTCTCTGGTTCATCCCCTGGTTCATCCCCTGGTTCATCCCCTGGTTCATTCCCTGGTTCATCCTCTGGTTCATCCCCTGGTTCATCATCTGGTTCATCATCTGGTTCATCCCCTGGTTCATCCTCTGGTTCATCCCCTGGTTCATCATCTGGTTCATCCTCTGGTTCATACCCTGGTTCATCCCCTGGTTCATCCCCTGGTTCATCCCCTGGTTCATCATCTGGTTCATCCTCTGGTTCATCCTCTGGTTCATCCAGACCTATACAACCTTGAAGTGGCAGCCTCTCTTTTCACCTGCAACTCCTCTCAACTCTTTTTACCTACAACTCACCTGTCCTTTCTACCTTACCTCTCCTCTCCTCACCACCTCTCCTCTCTTTTTCACCTCTCCTCTCCACCTCTCCTCTCCCCTCCTCTCCTCTCCTCTCCTCTCCACCTCTCCTCTCCTCTCCTCTCCTCTCAAATCTACCTCTCCTCTCCTCTCCTCTCCTCTCCTCTCCTCTCCTCTCCTCTCCTCTCCTCTCCTCTCCTCGATTCCTTAGTTGTATCCTTGTGTTCCTGTCTTCCTCCTCTTGTTAGGGAGCAGGACATCTGACTGGGAGGTCTGATTGGTCTGCAGCGATGGTGTCTGGGAGAAGAGGGGCGGGCATGGGTGAGGGTTCAGACGGAAGCGGACAGTTCTCTCTCCGTAGTGTCATGTAATTGTCTTCCACCCACCTCTGCAATCTGTGTTTTCACTGATGTGTCCCGTCCCCCCGTCCCCCACCCCCATCCGGAGTGAGAGACCTCAACGGTGAGTGAGACACACACGTCCCCCCAGTCGGATATTCAGTGACAGGGCTGACAGGGCTGACAGGGCTAGGGTACCCAGGGGTTTAACTGTAACGCTAGGCTGGCCTTCTTTCACTACTACACCTCCAACATGTCGTCCACTACATTACAGACTCAAATGGCACCCTATTCCCTATAGCCTTTAGTACACTATGCACTACGTAGAGAATAGGGTGTCATTTGGGACGTAGACGCAGTCGTCTCTATGCCTGTTCTGCTCTGGGACGTAGACAGTCTTCTCTATGACTGTTCTGTTCTGGGACGTAGACCGTCTTCTCTATGACTGTTCTGTTCTGGGACGTAGACAGTCTTCTCTATGACTGTTCTGCTCTGGGACGTAGACAGTCTTCTCTATGACTGTTCTGCTCTGTGACGTAGACAGTCTTCTCTATGACTGTTCTGTTCTGGGACGTAGACAGTCTTCTCTATGACTGTTCTGTTCTGGGACGTAGACAGTCTTCTCTATGACTGTTCTGTTCTGGGACGTAGACCGTCTTCTCTATGACTGTTCTGTGACGTAGACAGTCTTCTCTATGACTGTTCTGCTCTGTGACGTAGACAGTCTTCTCTATGACTGTTCTGTGACGTAGACAGTCTTCTTTATGACTGTTCTGTTCTGGGACGTAGACAGTCTTCTCTATGACTGTTCTGTTCTGGGACGTAGACAGTCTTCTCTATGACTGTTCTGTTCTGGGACGTAGACAGTCTTCTCTATGACTGTTCTGGGACGTAGACAGTCTTCTCTATGACTGTTCTGTTCTGGGACGTAGACAGTCTTCTCTATGACTGTTCTGTTCTGGGACATAGACAGTCTTCTATATGACTGTTCTGCTCTGTGACGTAGACAGTCTTCTCTATGACTGTTCTGCTCTGTGACGTAGACAGTCTTCTCTAGGACTGTTCTGGGACGTAGACAGTCTTCTCTATGACTGTTCTGCTCTGGGACGTAGACAGTCTTCTCTATGACTGTTCTGCTCTGGGACGTAGACAGTCTTCTCTATGACTATTCTGCACTGGGACGTAGACAGTCTTCTCTATGACTGTTCTGTTCTGGGACGTAGACAGTCTTCTCTATGACTGTTCTGCTCTGTGACGTAGACAGTCTTCTCTATGACTGTTCTGGGACGTAGACAGTCTTCTCTATGACTGTTCTGCTCTGGGACATAGACAGTCTTCTCTATGACTGTTCTGTTCTGGGACGTAGACAGTCTTCTCTATGACTGTTCTGCTCTGGGACGTAGACAGTCTTCTCTATGACTGTTCTGTTCTGGGACGTAGACAGTCTTCTCTATGACTGTTCTGTTCTGGGACGTAGACAGTCTTTTCTATGACTGTTCTGCTCTGTGACATAGACAGTCTTCTCTATGACTGTTCTGTTCTGGGACATAGACAGTCTTCTCTATGACTGTTCTGCTCTGGGACGTAGACAGTCTTCTCTATGACTGTTCTGTTCTGGGACGTAGACAGTCTTCTCTATGACTGTTCTGTTCTGGGACGTAGACAGTCTTCTCTAGGACTGTTCTGGGACGTAGACAGTCTTCTCTATGACTGTTCTGCTCTGTGATGTAGACAGTCTTCTCTATGACTGTTCTGGGACGTAGACAGTCTTCTCTATGACTGTTCTGTTCTGGGACGTAGACAGTCTTCTCTATGACTGTTCTGTTCTGGGACGTAGACAGTCTTCTCTATGACTGTTCTGCTCTGTGACGTAGACAGTCTTCTCTATGACTGTTCTGTTCTGGGACGTAGACAGTCTTCTCTATGACTGTTCTGCTCTGGGACGTAGACAGTCTTCTCTATGACTGTTCTGTTCTGAGACGTAGACAGTCTTCTCTATGACTGTTCTGTTCTGGGACGTAGACAGTCTTCTCTATGACTGTTCTGGGAGGTAGACAGTCTTCTCTATGACTGTTCTGCTCTGGGACGTAGACAGTCTTCTCTATGACTGTTCTGTTCTGGGACGTAGACAGTCTTCACTATGACTGTTCTGGGACGTAGACAGTCTTCTCTATGACTGTTCTGTTCTGGGACGTAGACAGTCTTCTCTATGACTGTTCTGGGACGTAGACAGTCTTCTCTATGACTGTTCTGTTCTGGGACGTAGACAGTCTTCTCTATGACTGTTCTGTTCTGGGACATAGACAGTCTTCTCTATGACTGTTCTGTTCTGGGACGTAGACAGTCTTCTCTATGACTGTTCTGTTCTGGGACGTAGACAGTCTTCTCTATGACTGTTCTGGGACGTAGACAGTCTTCTCTATGACTGTTCTGTTCTGGGACGTAGACAGTCTTCTCTATGACTGTTCTGTTCTGGGACATAGACAGTCTTCTATATGACTGTTCTGCTCTGTGACGTAGACAGTCTTCTCTATGACTGTTCTGCTCTGTGACGTAGACAGTCTTCTCTAGGACTGTTCTGGGACGTAGACAGTCTTCTCTATGACTGTTCTGCTCTGGGACGTAGACAGTCTTCTCTATGACTGTTCTGCTCTGGGACGTAGAAAGTCTTCTCTATGACTGTTCTGCACTGGGACGTAGACAGTCTTCTCTATGACTGTTCTGTTCTGGGACGTAGACAGTCTTCTCTATGACTGTTCTGCTCTGTGACGTAGACAGTCTTCTCTATGACTGTTCTGGGACGTAGACAGTCTTCTCTATGACTGTTCTGCTCTGGGACATAGACAGTCTTCTCTATGACTGTTCTGTTCTGGGACGTAGACAGTCTTCTCTATGACTGTTCTGCTCTGGGACGTAGACAGTCTTCTCTATGACTGTTCTGTTCTGGGACGTAGACAGTCTTCTCTATGACTGTTCTGTTCTGGGACGTAGACAGTCTTTTCTATGACTGTTCTGCTCTGTGACATAGACAGTATTCTCTATGACTGTTCTGTTCTGGGACATAGACAGTCTTCTCTATGACTGTTCTGCTCTGGGACGTAGACAGTCTTCTCTATGACTGTTCTGTTCTGGGACGTAGACAGTCTTCTCTATGACTGTTCTGTTCTGGGACGTAGACAGTCTTCTCTAGGACTGTTCTGGGACGTAGACAGTCTTCTCTATGACTGTTCTGCTCTGTGATGTAGACAGTCTTCTCTATGACTGTTCTGGGACGTAGACAGTCTTCTCTATGACTGTTCTGTTCTGGGACGTAGACAGTATTCTCTATGACTGTTCTGTTCTGGGACGTAGACAGTCTTCTCTATGATTGTTCTGCTCTGTGACGTAGACAGTCTTCTCTATGACTGTTCTGTTCTGGGACGTAGACAGTCTTCTCTATGACTGTTCTGCTCTGGGACGTAGACAGTCTTCTCTATGACTGTTCTGTTCTGAGACGTAGACAGTCTTCTCTATGACTGTTCTGTTCTGGGACGTAGACAGTCTTCTCTATGACTGTTCTGGGAGGTAGACAGTCTTCTCTATGACTGTTCTGCTCTGGGACGTAGACAGTCTTCTCTATGACTGTTCTGTTCTGGGACGTAGACAGTCTTCACTATGACTGTTCTGGGACGTAGACAGTCTTCTCTATGACTGTTCTGTTCTGGGACGTAGACAGTCTTCTCTATGACTGTTCTGGGACGTAGACAGTCTTCTCTATGACTGTTCTGTTCTGGGACGTAGACAGTCTTCTCTATGACTGTTCTGTTCTGGGACATAGACAGTCTTCTCTATGACTGTTCTGGGACGTAGACAGTCTTCTCTATGACTGTTCTGGGACGTAGACAGTCTTCTCTATGACTGTTCTGTTCTGAGACGTAGACAGTCTTCTCTATGACTGTTCTGTTCTGGGACGTAGACAGTCTTCTCTATGACTGTTCTGCTCTGTGACGTAGACAGTCTTCTCTATGACTGTTTTGGGACGTAGACAGTCTTCTCTATTACTGTTCTGTTCTGGGACGTAGACAGTCTTCTCTATGTCTGTTCTGGGACGTAGACAGTCTTCTGTCTTCTGTCTACGGTGGTCCTCTGTAGCTCAGCTGGTAGAGCACGGCGCTTGTAACGCTAAGGTAGTGGGTTCGATCCCCGGGACCACCCATACACAAAAAAAAAAAAATGTATGCACGCATGACTGTAAGTCGCTTTGGATAAAAGCGTCTGCTAAATGGCATATTATTTATTTATTTCTCTATGACTGTTCTGTTCTGGGACGTAGACAGTCTTCTATATGACTGTTCTGGGACGTAGACAGTCTTCTCTATGACTGTTCTGTTCTGGGACGTAGACAGTCTTCTCTATGTCTGTTCTGGGACGTAGACAGTCTTCTCTATGACTGTTCTGGGACGTAGACAGTCTTCTCTATGACTGTTCTGGGACGTAGACAGTCTTCTCTATGACTGTTCTGTTCTAGGATTTAGACAGTCTTCTCTATGCCTGTTCTGCTCTGTGACGTAGACAGTCTTCTCTATGACTGTTCTGGGACGTAGACAGTCTTCACTATGACTGTTCTGGGATGTAGACAGTCTTCTCTATGACTGTTCTGGGACGTAGACAGTCTTCTCTATGACTGTTCTGCTCTGGGACGTAGACAGTCTTCTCTATGACTGTTCTGCTCTGGGACGTAGACAGTCTTCTCTATGACTGTTCTGGGACGTAGACAGTCTTCACTATGACTGTTCTGTTCTGGGACGTAGACAGTCTTCTCTATGACTGTTCTGTTCTGGGACGTAGACAGTCTTCTCTATGCCTGTTCTGTTCTGGGACGTAGACAGTCTTCTCTATGTCTGTTTTGGGACGTAGACAGTCTTCTCTATGCCTGTTCTGTTCTGGGATGTAGACAGTCTTCTCTATGACTGTTCTGCTCTGGGACGTAGACAGTCTTCTCTATGACTGTTCTGCTCTGTGATGGAATAATACATCACAGCTGGAAACTGGACTCATTAAATACCTCTCCACCTCCACCCTAATAGATGTGGTAGGGAGCTACGGCACAAAATGGCTGCCATATTTCACTCAGGTAGTGCTGGATATGCAGACCAGGTCTCCCTTGTAAAATAGGTATTTTGACCTCAATCAGATAAATACAGGTTAAATAAATAAAATAATGACAAATGTGATTTAGCTGTGGATGATGTTAACACCTCCCACACTACTTTCATACTTTATAAAACAATTTCATTACATATCAGAACTTTGTGCTGCACTATTGAGATCAATCTACTCCCACCATATTGCATTTAAAATATGGATGTTATAAAGAACACATTTAGAGTACATTTTCAGTTAAGTCAGTTAATAAGTAATTAGTCATTATTAATAATTGGGAGATCAAAATCTAGCCAAATCAATACTAAGTCAATTTCAATATGATTAGAAATTCTCCTTAAAACATTCAGAATCCTAATGACTGTTCAAACAAGCCCGACAGACAGATACAAGTTGAAGTGATTAGTGTGTATGTGTTAGCAGCGGAGAGATGGGTCTTTGAGGAGCAGGCTTCTGGGTGGCCTAATTATCTAGTTTAAGGTCAACATTTCTGACCTGGGAGAGAGCGCACACGCACACACACACACACACACACACACACACACACACACACACACACACACACACACACACACACACACACACACACACTCACTTAAAATAGAGAATAAAGACTGAGGTGTGTAATTACTAGAATTGTTCGATTACAGAGAGGTCCTCCCTCCATCCCTCCATTCCTCCCTCCATCCCTACAGGACTGTACCTTTCATCTTCCTCCATTCCTCCCTCCATCTCTCCATTCCTCCCTCCATCCCTACAGGACTGTACCTTTCATCTTCCTCCATTCCTCCCTCCATCTCTCCATTCCTCCCTCCATCCCTACAGGACTGTACCTTTCATCTTCCTCCATTCCTCCCTCCATCCCTACAGGACTGTACTTTTCATCTTCCTCCATTCCTCCCTCCATCTCTCCATTCCTCCCTCCATCCCTACAGGACTGTACCTTTCATCTTCCTCCATTCCTCCCTCCATCTCTCCATTCCTCCCTCCATCTCTCCATTCCTCCCTCCATCCCTACAGGACTGTACCTTTCATCTTCCTCCATCCCTACAGGACTGTACCTTTCATCTTCCTCCATTCCTCCCTCCATCTCTCCATTCCTCCCTCCATCTCTCCATTCCTCCCTCCATCCCTACAGGACTGTACCTTTCATCTTCCTCCATTCCTCCCTCCATCTCTCCATTCCTCCCTCCATCCCTACAGGACTGTACCTTTCATCTTCCTCCATTCCTCCCTCCATCCCTACAGGACTGTACCTTTCATCTTCCTCCATTCCTCCCTCCATCTCTCCATTCCTCCCTCCATCCCTACAGGACTGTACCTTTCATCTTCCTCCATTCCTCCCTCCATCTCTCCATTCCTCCCTCCATCCCTACAGGACTGTACCTTTCATCTTCCTCCATTCCTCCCTCCATCTCTCCATTGCTCCCTCCATCCCTACAGGACTGTACCTTTTATTTTCCTCCATTCCTCCCTCCATCCCTACAGGACTGTACCTTTCATCTTCCTCCATTCCTCCCTCCATCTCTCCATTCCTCCCTCCATCTCTCCATTCCTCCCTCCATCCCTACAGGACTGTACCTTTCATCTTCCTCCATCCCTACAGGACTGTACCTTTCATCTTCCTCCATTCCTCCCTCCATCTCTCCATTCCTCCCTCCATCTCTCCATTCCTCCCTCCATCCCTACAGGACTGTACCTTTCATCTTCCTCCATTCCTCCCTCCATCCCTACAGGACTGTACCTTTCATTTTCCTCCATTCCTTCCTCCATCTTCCTCCATTCCTCCCTCCATCTCTCCATTCCTCCCTCCATCTTCCTCCATTCCTCCCCCCATCTCTTCATTCCTCCCTTCATCTTCCTCCATTCCTCCCTCCATCTTCCTCATTCCTCCCTCCATCTTCCTCCATTCCTCCCTCCATCTTCCTCCATTCCTCCCTCCATCTTCCTCCATTCCTCCCTCCATCTTCCTCCATTCCTCCCTCCATCTTCCTCCATTTCTCCCTCCATCTTCCTCCATTCCTCCCTCCATCTTCCCTCCATCTCTCCATTCCTCCCTCCATCTCTCCATTCCTTCCTCCCTCCATCTTCCTCCATTCCTCCCCCATCTCTCCATTCCTCCCTCCATCTTCCTCCATTCCTCCCTCCATCTTCCTCCATTCCTCCCTCCATCTCTCCATTCCTCCCTCCATCTTCCTCCATTCCTCCCTCCATCTTCCTCCATCTCCCCATTCCTCCCTCCATTTTTCCATTCCTCCCTCCATCTTCCTCCATTCCTACCTCCATTTCTCCATTCCTCCCATCTCTCCATTCCTCCCTCCATCTTCCTCCATTCCTCCCTCCATCTCTCCATTCCTCCCTCCATCTCTGCATTCCTCCCTCCATCTTCCTCCATTCCTCCCTCCATCTCTCCATTCCACCCTCCATCTCTCAATTCCTCCATCTCTCCATTCCTCCCTCCATCTCTGCATTCCTCCCTCCATCTTCCTCCATTCCTCCATCTCTCCATTCCTCCCTCCATCTCTGCATTCCTCCCTCCATCTTCCTCCATTCCTCCCTCCATCTCTCCATTCCTCCCTACATCTCTCCATTCCTACCTCCATCTTCCTCCATTCCTCCCTCCATCTCTTCATTCCTCCCTTCATCTTCCTCCATTCCTCCCTCCATCTTCCTCATTCCTCCCTCCATCTTCCTCCATTCCTCCCTCCATCTTCCTCCATTCCTCCCTCCATCTTCCTCCATTCCTCCCTCCATCTTCCTCCATTCCTCCCTCCATCTTCCTCCATTCCTCCCTCCATCTTCCTCCATTTCTCCCTCCATCTTCCTCCATTCCTCCCTCCATTCCTCCCTCCATCTCTCCATTCCTTCCTCCCTCCATCTTCCTCCATTCCTCCCCCATCTCTCCATTCCTCCCTCCATCTTCCTCCATTCCTCCCTCCATCTTCCTCCATTCCTCCCTCCATCTCTCCATTCCTCCCTCCATCTTCCTCCATTCCTCCATTCCTCCCTCCATCTTCCTCCATCTCCCCATTCCTCCCTCCATCTTTCCATTCCTCCCTCCATCTTCCTCCATTCCTACCTCCATTTCTCCATTCCTCCCATCTCTCCATTCCTCCCTCCATCTTCCTCCATTCCTCCCTCCATCTCTGCATTCCTCCCGCCATCTTCCTCCATTCCTCCCTCCATCTCTCCATTCCACCCTCCATCTCTCAATTCCTCCATCTCTCCAATCCTCCCTCCATCTCTGCATTCCTCCCTCCATCTTCCTCCATTCCTCCATCTCTCCATTCCTCCCTCCATCTCTGCATTCCTCCCTCCATCTTCCTCCATTCCTCCCTCCATCTCTCCATTCCTCCCTACATCTCTCCATTCCTACCTCCATCTTCCTCCATTCCTTCCTCCATCTCTCCATTCGTCCCTCCATCTTCCTCCATTCCTCCCTCCATCTTCCTCCATTCCTCCCTCCATCTTCCTCCATTCCTCCCTCCATCTCTCCATTCCTCCCTCCATCTTCCTCCATTCCTACCTCCATCTCTCCATTCCTTCCTCCATCTCTCCATTCGTCCCTCCATCTTCCTCCATTCCTCCCTCCATCTTCCTCCATTCCTCCCTCCATCTTCCTCCATTCCTCCCTCCATCTCTCCATTCCTCCCTCCATCTTCCTCCATTCCTCCCTCCATCTCTCCATTCCTCCCTCCATCTCTCCATTCCTCCCTCCATCTTCCTCCATTCCTCCCTCTCTCCATTCCTACCTCCATCTCTCCATTCCTCCCTCCATCTTCCTCCATTCCTCCCTCCATCTTCCTCCATCTCTCCATTCCTCCCTCCATCTTTCCATTCCTCCCTCCATTCCTCCCTCCATCTTCCTCCATTTCTCCATTCCTCCCTCCATCTCTCCATTCCTCCCTCCATATCTCCACTCCTCCCTCCATCTTCCTCCATTCCTCCCTCCATCTCTCCATTCCTCCCTCCATCTTCCTCCATTCCTCCCTCCATCTTCCTCCATTCCTCCCTCCATCTTCCATCTCTCCATTCCTCCCTCCATCTTTCCATTCCTCCCTCCATTCCTCCCTCCATCTTCCTCCATTCCTCCCTCAATTTCTCCATTCCTCCCTCCATCTCTCCATTCCTCCCTCCATCTCTCCATCTCTCCATTCCTCCCTCCATCTTCCTCCATTCCTCCCTCCATCTTCCTCATTTCCTCCCTCCATCTCTCCATTCCTCCCTCCATCTTCCTCCATTCCTCCCTCCATCTTCCTCCATTCCTCCTCCATCTCTCCATCTTCCTCCATTCCTCCCTCCATCTTCCTCAATTCCTCCTCTCTCCATTCCTACCTCCATCTCTCCATTCCTCCCTCCATTCCTCCCTCCATCTTCCTCCATCTCTCCATTCCTCCCTCCATCTTTCCATTCCTCCCTCCATCTTCCTCCATTCCTACCTCCATTTCTCCATTCCTCCCTCCATCTCTCCATTCCTCCCTCCATCTCTCCACTCCTCCCTCCATCTTCCTCCATTCCTCCCTCCATCTCTCCATTCCTCCCTCCATCTTCCTCCATTCCTCCCTCCATCTTCCTCCATTCCTCCCTCCATCTTCCATCTCTCCATTCCTCCCTCCATCTTTCCATTCCTCCCTCCATCTTCCTCCATTCCTCCCTCAATTTCTCCATTCCTCCCTCCATCTCTCCATTCCTCCCTCCATCTCTCCATTCCTCCCTCCATCTCTCCATTCCTCCCTCCATCTTCCTCCATTCCTCCCTCCATCTTCCTCCATTCCTCCCTCCATCTCTCCATTCCTCCCTCCATCTCTCCATTCCTTCCTTCATCTTCCTCCATTCCTCCTTTCATCTTCCTCCATTCCTCCTTCCATCTTCCTCATTTCCTCCCTCCATCTCTCCATTCCTCCCTCCATCTTCCTCCATCTTCCTCCATTCCTCCCTCCATCTCTCCATCTTCCTCCATTCCTCCCTCCATCTTCCTCCATCTCTCCATTCCTCCCTCCATCTTCCTCCATTCCTCCCTCCATCTTCCTCCATTCCTCCCTCCATTCCTCCCTCCATCTCTCCATTCCTCCCTCCATCTCTCCATTCCTCCCTCCATCTTCCTCCATTTCACCCTCCATCTCTCCATTCCTCCCTCCATCTCTGCATTCCTCCCTCCATCTTCCTCCATTCCTCCCTCCATCTCTCCATTCCTCCCTCCATCTCTCCATTCCTCCCTCCATCTCTGCATTCCTCCCTCCATCTTCCTCCATTCCTCTCTCCATCTCTCCATTCCTCCATCCATCTCTCCATTCCTCCCTCCATCTTCCTCCATTCCTCCCTCCATCTCTCCATTCCTCCCTCCATCTCTCCATTCCTCCCTCCATCTTCCTCCATTCATCCCTCCATTCCTCCCTCCATCTCTCCATTCCTCCCTCCATCTCTCCATTCCTCCCTCCATCAGTCACTGCTAAGGAGCTCTCTATCTACACTTCTGAGAGGATGATAACTATTCACAGATATATAACAAGCTTCTTAAATCGACTACTCCTCCAGACCATGATGCATCTAATATGGCACCTTATTCCCTTATATAGTGCACTACTTTTGACCAGAGTCCATAGGGAACAGGGTGCCATTTGGGATGCACTGTATATATCTCTATGTGTGCTCTGTGTAATCATACAAGATACCGGTCTGAATCAATATGAAACAACATTCAACATGAGTCATTCACACAAAGCCTAGTCATTGTTGGACATATCATTTTTATTGAACACAGAAGTCAAACACAATAGATAGTTTTTAAACACAGACTTTACAGTACGTCTTCATCAATATAATATATTATTAGGTGAACGATCGAAAGCACATATACACGCAGTACACGATAGTCACAGGTACAGCACAGAGCACCTTCAGAGCCCAGCTACAACATACAGACAGTAGGTAGCTAGATCCTCACCACCATCATCACCATCATCCTCACCACCATCATCACCATCTCACTGGCAACACACTAGATAATGTTAAGCCTATCAAATAAACAATGAAGTCATTTTATGTTTCTATATTCAAGAGAAGGGAAGCTCCATATGCAGCACTGGCAGATCAATAGGACACTAAAAGCGACGTACGCACTGGAGCGCCACTCTGTGTTTCAGCACGGAGCGAGGGAGTGAGAGAGAGAGATGCAAAGAAGAGAGAAAGGGAAAGAAAGGGAAAGAGGTGGGGTAGACCTGTATTGGTCCTTTCTGCAGTTTAGATTGATCGTGAGCTATAGCAGAACTGAAGTATCCTGTCTGGTAATACAGAATAATGAAAAGAGATAAAGATATATTCATTAATTAAAAATAAAGAATTGGATTGTAAAAATAGCATTCATGCAAGCAGGGAGAAATTCACAGAATGTGTGACATTTAGGGAACAGAAATCTACAGCTAGCTACATTCCTTCATCAAGTCTGAGGAGGACATTGTATAAACTTCACGTGTCAAACTTTAGTTTCAGCTTTAAAATCTATATTGGAGAAACATAATTCAGTCCTCTCTATTAAAACAAATAAATCATGTAAAACATAGAGATCTTTGTGTCAGGGTAAATGTCACTCAGGTCTTCAACACGCAAGTCAACCTGAAACACAAAGACATGCCAGAATCCAGAAGGCTCCTTGATAGCCACAGGACCAGGTGGGAATAGTTTTGGTGCAGGGTTGGATCTCCTACTGTTAAGGAAATGAGGCTGCTGCAGCAGGCAGACAGACAGCAGGTATCCTGCCTGGTATACTGCTGCTGGGTCTACTGCTGCTGCTGAGGCTAAGCTTGGGGCTGGGGCTAATCTTGGGGCTGGGGCTAATCTTGGGGCTGGGACTAAGCTTGGGGCTGGGACTAAGCTTGGGGCTGGGAATAAGCTTGGGGCTGGGAATAAGCTTGGGCTAAGCTTGGGGCTTGGGCTAAGCTTGGGGCTTGGGCTAAGCTTGGGGCTGGGGCTAAGCTGGGACTAAGCTTGGGGCTGGGACTAAGCTTGGGCTAAGCTTGGGGCTGGGGCTAAGCTTGGGCTAAGCTTGGGGCTGGGGCTAAGCTTGGGCTAAGCTTGGGGCTGGGGCCTGTCTGTCTCTGTGGTTCAGCCTAATGACAGAGACTGACAGGCCGTGACGCAAGGAGGGGAGGAAGAGGAAGGAGGTAGGGAGAAAGGGAGAGAGGGAGAGAGAGGGAGGGAGAGGGAGAGAGAGGGAGAGAGGAGGAGAGAGAGGGAGAGAGGAGGAGAGAGGAAGAGAGAGGGAGAGAGGAGGAGAGAGGGAGAGAGAGGGCGAGAGAGGGAGAGAGAGGGAGAGAGGAGGAGAGGAAGAGAGAGGGAGAGAGGAGGAGAGAGGAAGAGAGAGGGCGAGAGAGGGAGAGAGAGGGCGAGAGAGGGAAAGAGGGAGAGAGAGGGAGGGAGAGGGAGAGAGAGGGAGAGAGGGAGAGAGAGGGAGAGAGGAGGAGAGAGAGGGCGAGAGAGAGGGAGAGAGAGGGCGAGAGAGAGGGAGAGAGAGAGAAGGAAGCCTCACAACCTTCTCTATAGAGACCTACCCTAATTCAACTAAAGAGGCGGTCCTGCTCTCCAACACCCACACCATGACCGGCTGCTCCATGTAAACAAACTCTTGACAGGTTAGTTACCAGCGCCACCCAGTGTGTGTAGTAGTCTTTCAACACCTCAGACAAATGCTCCGGTGCAGGAGAGCTGCATCAGCTCTGTTTTATACAGAAGTATTATACAAAGGAGTTCCTCAAGGTTGTGTGTTAGACCCGCTGATATTAAAGGTGTCACATTAATCTCATTCAAAGAATTACATAACATAACGTAAGCCTGGAAGAAAAACTAAATCCAAGGCTGAGATGAAATCCTCCTGCCAGTTACCTCTAGCCTCGTGTACTTTCCTCTTTCACTGTCTCACTCTCTCCATCTCAATGTCTTTTTTTCGTTCCCAGAGAAACTGCCAAAAAACACATTTTCTGAAGCTATTACAGTGGGCAGAGGAGAAAGAGATTAAGATCTTGCAAGGTTGCTTGACTGGGTGGAAGTCAAGTCAAGGCCTTCAAAAGCTGTCTGACAAGATTGTGGAAAAATTTACTTTTGGGGGAGAGAACTTGTGAAAAGCTTTGACACGCTTGGGCTTGCAGGTGTTCTCTGGCGTTAGAAGCTTTTACACCGCTAATGAAAGGAACTTCACAGGAGCGGAGAGAAGCGGAGCAGGCAGCGCAGCCAGCAACAGAGCAGAGCAGAGCAGGGAACTCACAGGGGCGCTAACAACACTGGTAGCCTGCTGCCAGACGAGGGTTTAAAGCAAGACAATAATAGCATCTGCATTCCAGGGAAATAAAGATATATAGTCAATGTAAAGTCTCTCTACATATATATCCATCTGTATATACTCACAGAACCTAGTATCTGTATATACTCTCAGAACCTAGTATCTGTATATACTCTCAGAACCTAGTATCTGTATATAGTCTCAGAACCTAGTATCTGTATATACTCCCAGAACCTAGTATCTGCATATACTCTCAGAACCTAGTATCTGTATATACTCTCAGAACCTAGTATCTGTATATACTCTCAGAACCTAGTATCTGCATATACTCTCAGAACCTAGTATCTGTATATACTCTCAGAACCTAGTATCTGTATATACTCTCAGAACCTAGTATCTGTATATACTCTCAGAACCTAGTATATATATTAATAACAGTATCTTAGTGCCTAACACACTGTTCTACACAGTATCCAACAGAAAATAAACAGCAGACAGATAAACATATGTACGTAGTATAGGGTAACAACCAGCTACAATAATAAAGCATTTATAGTGATATTCTTCATATGATATGATCTCCCTCTTGGAACTAACAGTGATATATTTTGAACACATCTTCCCTCTTTGGGGTTTAATATGAACATTTGGGAGGGTAGGGAGAATGGCTTGGTAAAGGGTTCATGATTAAAGGTGTGCATCATCAGTTGACGTAGCGGTGAGCAGGGTTATCCTATTTAACACATGGGCTGAGATGCTTGGTGCAGTTTAGAAGATAAAAGCATAACCCACACACACACCTTTCACACCTCTCAGTGCAGGTCCACACCTGCCCTCTCTATCACACACAGACGACTATTTGTTAAGGTGTAAAGTGTACATCTAGAGGCCGAATCATCACACCAAGGGCTTTGAAAAGACCAAGACAGACCAGACAACAACACTAGTGGTGTTTCACTTTAAATAACAGAGGAAAGGAAACGTCCGGGGAGGAGAGGAAAAACAACAATTTGTTAAAAAGGGAGTGGAGGAATTGTAAACAACTGGACAATTAAATAGTTGTAATAGTAACCAATGTAAACGATAGATGCACAGCCTTTTCCTCTCGATCGCTTCCTGGGTGTGGTTAGTTAGTTGACCCCCTGGTGGTGACCGTTTAACCTCTAACCCCAGTGACCTCGAACTCCTGACCCCATCAGACCATGAAGCGGTGCTCCTTGCCGTCGTGGGCCATGAGGATGACGTTTCGGTTGGAGGTCCAGATAAGGCGGGCCAGCTTCAGGGCGTTCTGAGAGCCAGGAGAGGCAGGCTGCACTGGGGGGACCTGGTAGGTCTTGATACACTTCAGCTGGGGGGTAGAGTTCAGCATGCCAATACTGCCCAGCAGAGACGTATTCATCTGGAGAGAGGAAGGAAGAACAAAAAGAAAGAAAGAAAGAAAGAAAGAAAGAAAGAAAGAAAGAAAGAAATAATTATTTTCTTGGAGAGAACATAATTCCTCTTTTTACTTGATCAGCCCAGGTTTGAGGCCCTGGAGGATTTTAGGGGTCTGAAGAGCAAAACGGCAGGAGACTGTCTCTAGGATACTGATGTCAGCACCTTATGGCTGCTGGCTCACTCCCCACCAGAACGCAGCAGGGAGGACAGGAGGGGTTATGGTTGAGACTGAGTAGATGTAGCTATATTTCAGTACAACATAAAATCATACTAAGACATGAACTACTACCTATTCTAGGACTTACATGTAGTCCACATAGCATGATAACTTGTTCCAGGACTTACATGTAGTCCACATAGCATGATAACTTGTTCCAGGACTTACATGTAGTCCACATAGCATGACAACTTGTTCCAGGACTTACATGTAGTCCACATAGCATGATAACTTGTTCCAGGACTTACATGTAGTCCACATAGCATGATAACTTGTTCCAGGACTTACATGTAGTCCACATAGCATGATAACTTGTTCCAGGACTTACATGTAGTCCACATATCATGACTACTAGAAACCCCTTTAAACCCCCCACCCCACAGCCCAGAGTGCAGTTTGGTTTGTGGGAAAAACGGAAAAGGCATTGATCCAAATGTGAAGAAATGTTGTGAACTTGAGCTGGTGTTGAGAGGGGCTGAGAGTTAAGACTGGAGCAACCCTATCCCTCCCTCAGTGCAGCACAGACAGACACCCAACCACGGAGCGTCGCTGAGAGGAGAGGGGAGGAGAGGACGTCAGTCGGCCCCAGACCTAGACCCCAGGCCGGCAGCGTGTCTAGGAGAGCAGCACACCATCTCCGAGCTCATTACCAATGTAGCCCGACTAGCCGTGCGTCCCGCAGGAAGCCAGGCAGGGACCTGTGGTTTACATTTACAGTAATGTCATTAGTGATAGGGGGCAGACACTCGGCAGCGTCAGGGCTTTTACAGTCCCTCCTCTCCTCTGCTGCTGGGAACAGGAGACAGCCGGGCTGGGGACAGGAGACAGCCGGGCTGGGGAACAGGACAGGAGACAGCCGGGCTGGGGACAGGAGACAGCTGGGCTGGGGACAGGAGACAGCCGGGCTGGGGACAGGAGACAGCCGGGCTGGGGAACAGGACAGGAGACAGCCGGGCTGGGGAACAGGACAGGAGACAGCCGGGCTGGGGACAGGAGACAGCCGGGCTGGGGAACAGGACAGGAGACAGCCGGGCTGGGGACAGGAGACAGCTGGGCTGGGGACAGGAGACAGCCGGGCTGGGGAACAGGACAGGAGACAGCCGGGCTGGGGACAGGAGACAGCCGGGCTGGGGACAGGAGACAGCCGGGCTGGGGACAGGAGACAGCCGGGCTGGGGTGCAGGACAGGAGACAGCCGGGCTGGGGTGTGGTATGTGTGTGCACTGGCAGGACAGGAGACAGCCGGGCTGGGGTGCAGGACAGGAGACAGCCGGGCTGGGGACAGGAGACAGCCGGGCTGGGGTGCAGGACAGGAGACAGCCGGGCTGGGGTGTGGTATGTGTGTGCACTGGCAGGACAGGAGACAGCCGGGCTGGGGACAGGAGACAGCCGGGCTGGGGACAGGAGACAGCCGGGCTGGGGAACAGGACAGGAGACAGCCGGGCTGGGGTGTGGTATGTGTGTGCACTGGCAGGACAGGAGACAGCCGGGCTGGGGACAGGAGACAGCCGGGCTGGGGACAGGAGACAGCCGGGCTGGGGACAGGAGACAGCCGGGCTGGGGACAGGAGACAGCCGGGCTGGGGACAGGAGACAGCCGGGCTGGGGAACAGGACAGGAGACAGCCGGGCTGGGGTGTGGTATGTGTGTGCACTGGCAGGACAGGAGACAGCCGGGCTGGGGACAGGAGACAGCCGGGCTGGGGAACAGGACAGGAGACAGCCGGGCTGGGGACAGGAGACAGCCGGGCTGGGGTGTGGTATGTGTGTGCACTGGCAGGACAGGAGACAGCCGGGCTGGGGACAGGAGACAGCCGGGCTGGGGTGTGGTATGTCTGTGCACTGGCAGGACAGGAGACAGCCGGGCTGGGGACAGGAGACAGCTGGGCTGGGGTGCAGGACAGGAGACAGCCGGGCTGGGGACAGGAGACAGCCGGGCTGGGGTGTGGTATGTCTGTGCACTGGCAGGACAGGAGACAGCCGGGCTGGGGACAGGAGACAGCTGGGCTGGGGTGCAGGACAGGAGACAGCCGGGCTGGGGACAGGAGACAGCCGGGCTGGGGTGTGGTATGTGTGTGTGCACTGGCAGGACAGGAGACAGCCGGGCTGGGGACAGGAGACAGCCGGGCTGGGGTGTGGTATGTCTGTGCACTGGCAGGACAGGAGACAGCCGGGCTGGGGACAGGAGACAGCCGGGCTGGGGTGTGGTATGTGTGTGTGCACTGGCAGGACAGGAGACAGCCGGGCTGGGGACAGGAGACAGCCGGGCTGGGGACAGGAGACAGCCGGGCTGGGGTGGGCGGGGCTGGGGTGTGGTATGTCTGTGCACTGGCAGGACAGGAGACAGCCGGGCTGGGGTGTGGTATGTGTGTGTGCACTGGCAGGACAGGAGACAGCCGGGCTGGGGACAGGAGACAGCCGGGCTGGGGTGGGGTATGTCTGTGCACTGGCAGGACAGGAGACAGCCGGGCTGGGGACAGGAGACAGCTGGGCTGGGGACAGGAGACAGCCGGGCTGGGCTGGGGTGGGGTATGTGTCTGTGCACTGGCAGGACAGGAGACAGCTGGGCTGGGGTGGGGTGGGGTGGGGTGGGGTGGGGTGGGGTGGGGTATGTGTGTGTGCACTGGCAGGACAGGAGACAGCCGGGCTGGGGTGCAGGGCTAGACTACCTCTCACTGGGGGCCATTAAAGCTTGATGCTTCCCTCCACTATGCAATATCAGCTATCTTCTAGGGGTGTGTGTGTGTGTGTGTGTGTGTGTGTGTGTACAGACCTGCCAGAAGGAAATGTGGCTGTCCGCGTTAGAGTAGGTGGCCAGGTACCTCCCGTCTGGAGCAAACGACACCGCTGTGATGGGACCCTTATGACCATG